>NW_006774188.1:443889-451728 GCF_000442215.2 Lipotes vexillifer
CTGCCCCTGCTCGCGGCCCCGGCCCCGGCCCCGCACCGGTAGGTGCCCCCGATGCCCACAGAGAGGCCTTTCCGCCGCCGGGAGAGGTGGCCGCGCGGGGCGGGCAGCGCCGAGTGCGGGGGGGCGCGGGCGATGGTGCGGTGATGGGGAAAACCGGGCGACCGGGCTGGGGGCGCTGCCGGATCCCGCTTCCTCTTTGCTTTCGGTTTCGAAGCGGTGCCCCGACTCGAGAGCGAGCCGCAAATTAGATGGTGCGCCCGGGCTTGGATTCCCTGAGGGGGATGGGCGCACAGGGGGGCGTGTTGGGGACGGGGGTGCACGCTGGCAACTTTCACGTCTGAAACAAAGGGGGCTTGGGGAGATGCGAGGGGAAGGGGTCAGCCGGGTATCTCCGGCAGCGGAAGGTTGACATCCCCTCTTCCTTCGGGCGGAGAGCATCCCCTAGGCCGCCTCGGGGGAGCGGAGGGGGCGTCAGGCTGGGTGGAAGCTAGAGAGGCTTGGGAGTGGGAACCACGGACCCTCCTGAGTTTGAGGCTGAGGACTTTTCTGAAGGGGAGGGAACCGTGCCAAGATGAACCCTCTCTCCAGGGTGCATAGAAAAACTAGGTGATGGTGGACTGCACACCTAGGTGTCCTCCCCTTCCCAGCCCCCTGGCTGCCAGCTCCCCATCTGCCCACCCTGATCTCCGGTCCTCTGTGGGAGATGTGGGGCTGGGATGGGGACCATTACAGCAAGGGGAAGGCGATATTGGCCTCTTTCCCAGGTGTCTTCCTTTCCCTCTTTCTATGCCCAGTCAGAAACTGATCCCCTTCCCTTCCTGCTCTGGACTATGTCTCCCTCTTTCTCCACAGTTTCCTTGGGGGGTATGTTTGTTTGGTTGCCTCAGGTACAGAGCTTAGGGTGGCAGGTTGTTCTGATGCCACTTCAAGCCCTCCTAGGAGGAAAAGAGCAGGACCCTGGGGAGCTGTGCCTGCATAACCTTGGGGGCTCAGCTTACCAATTCTCCTGCGTTCTCAGCACCCAGTAGCAAAGGAGCTGTTATTCTGGCCTTCAGACTTGGGTCATCAGGGGGCCTGGGTTTTTCTCTTTGCTGTAACCAGGAAGAGGGGTCAAGGGGAGGGCTGAATAGCCTTCCCGGGACAGAGATGGGGGATACAGTGTCTTTCTCTCTAGAAAACAAATGGGCCAGTTTCCAGGTCCCCAGCCCCCGACCTTGTGTCTCCAAGAACAAGATGCCTCCAGCTCTGATCTGGCTTGCATGTGACCACCGGCTTCCATCCTGTGGCAGGACTGCCCATTGCCTTTCTTCCTCTTAGAAAAGAGAGTCGGGTTTTCCCCCTGGTTGCAAGGCAGTGCTACATCTGCTTGCCTGTGGAGACAGAAGGCACTGGATTGGGGGGGGTGGAGGTGGAGGTTTGAACTGCTGGGTGACTCTCTTGTCTGCTCCCGTGACTGAAATAACGCTGTGACTGGTTGGGCCAGGGGTGGGCCTCCCAGGACACCCTAGAGGCATGGAGGTGTGGGCTGAGATGAGGCTTGGCCTTTCTCCCCTAGGCTTTATATTTGGGGACAGAGTTGAGTAACTGGGGAGTCAGTAGAGAGTGGGCCAACTTATTTATCTCGTCCTTGGAGGGAAATTACAAGATGATTTAGTGTTGACTTTGGTCACTTAAAGGTACAGGAGGGAGGGAGCAGTAAAGGATAGCAGGAAAAAATGAAGTCCCCTGAGCTATAGTTCTATATGGCCCTGGACCTTGTGGCTGAAGTCAGATACAGGCGCTAGACCGGAGAGCACCACCAGCCCCACCTCTAGGGCCCTTTCCCCTCTAAATGGGCAGGGTTGATTATGGCTCAGTTCTCCTTTGGGTTAATCCCCAAGCTATTCTGAGCTGAGGTTAATGATATAGAGGCCTGACCTCCCCACCTCCAGTGGTGAGAGAGGGGCTTTTCCATGGACTGTTACTCAGATATACTGACCATAGATGGGAAAATGATACTCCCTCCGACTCCCTCTTTTAAAGTGATGAGGCATGAATTTTTACATTTATAAAGTGACTTAAGTGCCTTGGGTTCTTGAATGAAAGATGTTAAATGAGTTAGGGAGCCTTATACTGTGTTTAATTTCACTTGTATCAGATTCACATACTGTTTCTAAAGGGAAAGGTGTCATTTTGCAGGAAAGGGCTACATTACAGCATTTGTGATAGGGAAAGCTCAGTGTTGGTTTTAAAAGTGTAAGTTTTTAATCAGAAAGGCCCTTGCGGGCAGCAAGTGCTTTTCTGTCTGCCTCTGCTCTCTGGATACCTTCAAGTTACTTCCTAGTAGGGTTTTTTCTGGTAGATGGTATCCAGCCTGGATGTCAGTGACAGTCACCCTCCAAGCTCTCAGAAGGGTCTCTGATGATGTTGGGGACGCTGATGTTATAAATTGAGACCTGGGTAAGGGCAGTAAAGTGAAGCCGCTTGACCTTATCAGCAGCCATATCAGATCTGGCTGTCCTTGAGGGAAGGGAAATCTAACCCTGGCACAGCCTGACTGTTTTCAAATTTGTATCTCTTTACTTTCCTCCGCACTCCTCCCCCATCCCCAATTTACAGACAAGGTGGTTTGGGTTATTTTTATTTTTTGTTCCAGGAACAGTCCTTTTAAGGTGTGGATAATTTCTGACTTGTCAAACTCTCAGCTCCCTTTGTGGCAACACCTGGCTAAGGAGGGAATGTCGGAAGGGATACTGATGTTCTGAGCAAGAAGAAACTCAGCCTTACTGACCAGGTGTTCTGCTTCCTCCACCACCACCTCTCAGAAGTCAGAGGCTTTGTATTTGAAAAGTAAAGTCTAAGCTGATTTCTGGGGAAGGGCTGGGAGGTGGTACTTTTGACTATGGCTTCCATGGAGGGAAACTGAGTCACACTAAGAGTTAGCACACTGGCTGTGGTGTGTGTGAATGTCTGTATTGGGGAAGTTTTCCTTTCCTGGGATTTAAGAATGTTTACCGTTAAGTACCGAAGGAGAGCCACTGGTTACACTTTTTCATCATGAGATAAAGGTGCACTGATAGAATTTAGGTACCTATGTGTTTGATTTCAAATGTACATTTGCCTCAGACTTTGAGCTGTGGGATGTACCATGCTGCTGTGATTCAAGGAAAAGGAAGGGGTTTTCACCCCTGCAACTCACAGCCATAGATAGAACTGTGGCTGAATGAGGAATCTATCCCCTTCTCTATCCCATTCCCAGATGAAAAAGAGAATCTGCTCCCTTCCCTTTGCTCACATCCATCCTGCAGGTGTGAACTCCCCCTCTGCTTTGCCCTAAGGCTGTCCTCAATGTTCATTTTAACATCAGTTCCTTTATGTATAGATTTGGTGGGGTCAAGGTCACTGAGTGCTATTGGCCCTCTGGTCCCTTAGAGGATGGTTCTGAAAGGTAACTTTCCACCCTCCCCGGATGTTGGTGCTTCTGCCTTTGGGGTCGGTCACCATCAAGTCTGGCAACTCGAGGAGTAACCAGAGTCATTGCCAATTCCTGTTTCTGAACATCCAGCTCCCCATTGTTCTTTACTCTGCTTGCTCCTCAACAGGGAGTTTGGTATCCTTTGAGGGCTCTTGGCTCTCAGTGTGGCTGGTATTATAGAGGGACAGCATCCTTGGAATTAGGGCAGACAGTCTACATGGGCAGGACTTGGGTGCTCAGATTGCTCCTTTTTGCTGCTCCCTCTGGAAGCATGGCAGTTAAAACAAGGTAACACTTGCATTGTCAAATCCTAACTTACCATAGGGAGATCTAATAAATCAGGGGCGTAATTGGAGAGGGCTCTTTCTGCCATTCCTTTCCACGTCAGGAGCCCTGCATTCAGGACACACTGGATTAGCCATTTCTGACTGCTTTCGTAGTTGGACTTGAATGACGAAGGCCTTCTAGCTGGTTCATTCATTTGTTGTTTCCTTTCAGTTTCTTCTTTTTTTTTGCGGTACGCGGGCCTCTTACCGCTGTGGCCTCTCCTGCTGTGGAGCACAGGCTCCGGACGCGCAGGCTCAGCGGCCATGGCTCACGGGCCCAGCCGCTCTGCGGCACGTGGGATCTTCCTGGACTGGGGCACGAGCCCGTGTCCCCTGCATCGGCAGGCGGACTCCCAACCACTGCGCCACCAGGGAAGCCCTCCTTTCAGTTTTTAAGAGGCACTCCTGTCACGTGAGTTTCTGGAATGGTCCGTTTTCATCAGAAAGGTCACTTACCCTGAGTTTTCCTAAGGCCTTGACACCAGCCCCGAGCTAGGGATGCCAGCCAAGAAGGAGATTGAAGGGCCACAAAGAGAGGATTCTTTTCTGGAGTTCTGGAGTTCTTTGGAGCAACGGTGGGGACCACTGCCAGCCCCCATCTTCTTTTTCATAGCTGTCCCTGGCCAGACTCCATTTAGTCTTCCGTCCCTAGGACCCACACCCCCCCTCATTCCCGATCGAAAAAGCCTTTCTAAAGCCAGGAATAAGGCAGCCAGGTCAGTGGTCTTACTTTCATCTACCTTCTGAAAACAAATGTGGACGAGAAATATTGTCACCAGTGGGAAACATAAGCAGCGGCTCCAGACTTTTGTTTTGTAATTGTGTTTTTGCCTGCCACAAACAAGGAGATGACCTTCCTATGCCGATCTGTAGATGCCTTAAAGCTTTCATATAGCCTGCCCAGTTTCCAGCACATGGCGAGTACCTATTACATCATCAGCTGTGGTACTTGGATATGATCAGAGACCCAGATTTCTAGGCTGTTGGGCAATGCTGTTGTTTGTGCAGGAGCTGATGGTTGTCGAAGGCTTCCGGAATTAGGAAATCCAGGATCCCTCCCTGACTCACTTGTGTGACCTTGGACAGCCCATTTCAGCCCTCTTACTATATGCCAGGCATTGGGCTAAGCCCTTGATAAAGGATAAAGTCACTGCCCATGTCACACAGCTAGCAAGAGTCCAAATTGGGATTTAAACTGAGATCTGTCTGATGCTACTGTGTTCAATAGCCTTGGATTTCATGGTGGAACAAATGCTGGGGAGGAAGTAAAGTGGAGGTGGTGTTAGTTAAAGTATAGGAAGGAGAGCTGGTGTGGATTAAACACAGCTAGTTAAAAGGAGATGAAAATTGAGATTCTCCTTTGAAAAACAATATCCTGACGAATGTTTGGGAAGAGAGGGGTCGGTACCCTGCACTGGGGAAGCAGACCAGATGGCCTGGGATTTGCTATAAGAGGACCAGATTTCTGCTTGGCATAGGGATGTATCTCATAAACCCCATTTCATTTGGATGCCAGATTTTTCTCTTGCTTGATAGGCTGTCTGGGCAGCATTTTGCCTTCTGTCACCCTCCTTCCACTAGTCATAGTAGTTTGTCTTAGCAGATTCTTGACTCCAGGCCTCATCCTCCAACCTAGTTTCTGGGCCTTCCCCTGCCCGTCATTATGGTCCAGCTGTGGAGACCCTGATTATGACTCCTGGTCCCAGGTATACTCTGCAAAGTACGGTAAGCATTGGACCATCCTGTTTTTCTGAGAAAGTACTTGTGGCCGCTGATTACTCCATTCAAAGGTGACCGGCCAGTTCATCGGGATGGTCCTCAACTCTTTTATCCTTGTTTGTTCTATAGGCAAGTTAACTCTGGGGCTTTCCTACCACTTTGAGGTGTGTGTGGAAGAGGAATGAAGATTGAGGTGGTGGTCTGCGGGAGGGGAGCTGACCTCCTTTGAGAGTTATCATGACGGTGTATAATGGAGCGTTGTGCTGGGGTCAGGGGACTTTGTTTGGTTCTTGTCTCAGCTCATGTGACATGAGTTCGTTTCCTTGTCTGTAAAATGAGAATGTTGGAAGAGATATTCTCTAACACCTCCTCCAGCAATCATGCTTGGGTCATCTAGTAGAATCTGGATAATTTGGTTTTTTCTCAAACGATAACTCAGCTGGTCTGGAGTTGGAGGAAGTCACAGCTGGGAGAGCAGAGGTGGGGTTGAAGGAGAAAGAAGCCAAATTGGAAGTTAGGGGACTAAGATACAGTTGGAGCAAGTCCCTTCTTGGGAAGGGGGACTAGGTTGGATCATTCCTCATTTGTTTAAATGGGGCAGCCGAGAGGTGGCGTCTGTTCACCCTTATACACGCCATCTCCTAAATGATGAGGTACACCCCTTGTATCTTGTCTTAAAACATAAACTTCGCCCCCCCACCCCGTCCTTCTGCTTTCCCCAAGTGAAGGCAGCAGGGAAGCTGTGCATTGGTGTATGTCTTACAGTCTGCACATACATTTGGCAGATGCCAGGGCCTGGTTCAGTCCAGGATCCTCCAGGGCTCTGGGACCAGAGGACTTTGGCTGATGCTTTCCGAATGACTCAGAGTCAATGAGAACGTATCTCCCTCTGCTGCCCTAGCTCCACTTAAAAGAGCAAGATCATACTATGAGCTCAGCCGAGGAACTCAGGGAGTCACAACTTTTCTGTTCGTGAAATTGGGCCGCCTTGATTTCCCTTTGCGCAAGCCATTTGTCCAAGGATTCTGTTCTCCATTGGTACGTCTTCTGTTTTAATTTCATCGTATTCAAGGTTGGGGAGCAAATGAGTTCCCATTGAACCCACCTAACCAATCTTTTCTGTCCCTACCTGCCTTGCTTTTTTCCTGAGTTCTTTATTGCCCTATAGCAGTGGCCTGCGGGAGGGGAGCTGACAGTGATTTCTAATGGTGGTTACCATACCACTGGGAATATTGAGAGATGATTTTAGTTGGTAAAGGGACAAACATTTCATTTTAATAGCTATGTTTCTAATGAGTGTAAAGAAACTTGACTCATTGGGATGACTTAACTCACTAACACGACTTAATTTTGTCTCCTGCTGGACCTTTATGTTGATTCAGTGGGATTAGTTGTTTCCCTGCCCTGGGAGGAAAACTCAATCAGGCCCCATAACTTTCTGGGTCATTCTTAGGCGGTAGAAGGTCTTGTGGTCACTTTAAGTCACAAACGGTCTCAATTCAGTACTTAATACATACAGTCCTTTGTCGCTGGTCTGAGAGGGACAGGAAAGGGCTTGCTTGGCCAGCACTGTTGTCTGCCAGCTCCCAGCTTCCTGGGCTTGGCAGGTACTTAATGCTGAGTCTCTTCTTGTGGCCACGTTCATGGGTTTCTCAGACACACTTCCCCCACATTTGCTGGGACTGTTTACTTCTGGTTGTCTTGAAAAGAGCAAATTACCCACTATTCTAGATCACTGTTCTCTCCTCAGGCCCTGAAATCCGTGATTCACCTCCAGCCTCTTCCGGCTAAGGTCCTTCTGTCTGTCCGAGTGGCCCTCTTGGACAAGACCTGCTCTGATCTCTTGCCAGCCCTCACTTGCATGTGGCTCACTTTAGCCCAAGGAGACAATCACACATCCTCTGGCTCAGTGAACCTGGGAATGCAGGCCCATCCCCCAGCTCAGCCGGCTCCCTTGGCTCCGCCCACAGCAGATGGCCAGCTTTTGTCTCACACCTTGTGTGTCTCAGGTATAGTCAGATGCCAGTCCACCCTGTCCTTTCAGTTGCAAGGTCAGATATCAGATTTCCTGGGTGGTTCTTTTGGAGGCCCTCTTACCAGCTTGGGAGCGTCCTACCTGTTGTATTCACTGCCTTAGTTAAGACTTTTGATGGACCCTCTTGTTATGTATCATCAAAACCATAGCTGTCACAAGAAGCCCAGGATTTCATGGATATTATAGCTTAGGATAAGGCTACAGTACATATATAACTACAAATTTAACTTAAATTAACAACAACTAACACTTATTGAATACTTAAAATGAATGCCAGGTACTGTTTTCAGGACAGTAAACACTCT
>NW_006774188.1:451799-471389 GCF_000442215.2 Lipotes vexillifer
CACTCTTTCATGTAACTCTTACAAGGGAGGTTCTTGTATTATTTCTATTTTACAAATGAGTAAACTGAGGCGAAGAGAGGTTAAGCAGCTTGTCCAAGGTCACACAGTTGGCATCGGAGCCTGGATTCAGATGGAAAGAATCTGATCCCAGAGTGGGCTCATTTAAATAGCCATACTCTGCCTCTTCCTACAAGGGTTGTGGGCAGCCATAAGTCATGAAGGCAGAACTCAAATGATTGGGAAATGCGGCCTTAGGACATAATTGTGAGTTCTTCATTCTGGCATTTAAGCTCTCTATGCATTGCCTTTACCTGCTTTTCTAACAGCTTGTTCTGTGCCCTTCACCAGAGCCTAATCCACATGCCCAACTCACCCGCCATGCACCCGCCCGCCCCGCCCCATACCTCATTATTTCCCTGCCAGGAGGTCCCTCCCCTGCTTTGCTGCCTCCCCAAATTACAGTCCTTGTAGAAGTCGGAACCCATCTTTGCTGCAAAGGTGTGTTTGACCAAAACCAATTCTGCTGGGATCTTTTACAACTCTTTTCATTTCCTCACTAAATTGGCAATTATTATGTGCTTTTATGCAGAGAGCAGTGAAGAGCAGTTAGCACACCTGAGTCTGATCTCTCTGTGCCACTCACTTCCTGTTTCTAACTTGTGCAAGGCCTTCACCCTCTCTGAACCTCGGTTTCATCATTTTTAAAGTGTGGGTGTGGATTAGCCCCTTTCAGTTTCCAATATTCAATGATTTATGGTCACCTTCCAGACTCCTCTAACTTTTCAGCTCTTGAGGGCTGGACCCACGTCTAGTATGTCTCAGTACAGCCCAGGACTCTGTACGGGCTTTTACACACAGACAGTATTTAACAATGTCAGTTGGTTGGTTGGCTGGTGGGAAATGCTTTAAGTCTGCTCTGGGCTTGACTGACTTTTAGAAATCGCCTTCCTCTGGGTGATCACTGCTGAGGACCGTTGCAGCTCTCTTTTCTGTACAAGTTTATGACAAAAGTTTTGGGCCCAATCTGCTGCCTTTTTTCTTTAAGAGACGTAATGTAATGCTATTCAGGCCGGCACTCTTTTATCTGCAGTTTCAAAATTCAAAACATTCTAAAACCAAAAGGCTTTTCTTTAACTCGTGTGATGGCAAATCCTGACCTGGAGGAACATGGCAGTCTCTTTACTAGGCAGAGTGTGAATATTCATAGATCTGGCTGCAGAAATGTTAATGTGTTTGGGGGTGCTGCCCCCCAGACCCTGCTGTGGGGATTATGTAATCTACTGGATGTGCTCTACATTACCTTTTAAAAAAAATGTAAACAATTCTGAATGCCAAGGGTTTGGGACCAGAGATTGTGGTTCTGTGCGGCATTTCTTCAGAGATGCTATTGGCAGTAAGGGGTGGATAGGTCCTTGGGATGCGGGACTGTGCTAACATCACAGACCCTCACATGACCTCGCCTCCTTGGCCTTGCTCTAATCTTGGCCCTGGTTCCAGTATGATAGCCCACGCCTTGGTTTTCCAATTTGTTTTTTTAAAATATTGCATTATGATATAATTTATCTTGATTAGTAAGTCTTTCTTGGCACCTCCTTAAGTTTTGGCTGAGGCAAGTGTCACTCCTCCCTCACCCTAGTCCCAGCCCTGCTTGACTCCTAAACCAAGAAGGCTTCCCTATTGCTGCTGTGGCATCTCAAGGATGAACTGATGTGTCCTCAGGGTGGGAGTGACTGCTGAGTGCATGTACACTTCACTTTAATCCTGGGATTGGGGGTTGGGGGAAGGGCCCTGTTGGCCCCCTGGCTGAGTCAGCTCTGCAGAGAGACTTGTAAACTCGTTCCTAGATGCATGTCCTACATCTGGATGTTTCTTCAGAGCCCAAGTGAGCCAGGTTCCTCCACTTCCTTCTGGGAAGGGATGCAGTAACTCATTTGAGAGTCAATCTGCTTGTTAATCCCTACGGCTGCTTCGACCTGACATTTTAAAATTAAAAACAGAAAAAAAAAAGATACACACACACACACACACACACACACACACACACACACAAGTGTTCCTGGAAGAACATGAAAACAACAGAAGAATGTACAGTGGTGGAATCTAAAGTGTTCTATTGTGTTTTCTTCATTTATTTTTTGATGAGGAAACCAAGAGGAGAGGTAATAGAGTTATGAGGGTTAGTGGAAGAGCCAGGCTCAGAAAGCCCTGTTTCCAGGCCTCCCATTAGCATCCAAGCCAGCAGGCTGTGCTGTTCCTTTTTTCCCAGTCCCCAGGTGTCCTCAGATGGGGAGGACACATGAATCAGTTAGCTATCCCCTCTTGATTGAAGGACACTTTTTTTTTAACCTTTCATCCCTGTTTGGCAGTGACGGGCATGCCTATGGGAATTTAGGCCACCTTTCCCCTCCCATTAAATAACCAGCCCCTCTCAGATTCGGAGCCCTAAGTATTTCTGGCTTGCCTTTTTAACCTATTACATACTGTTTACTCATCTTCTCATGCATTAAGAAGATATTCCCCAGACCAAGCCTGGCACCTAGTTCTTTGACTTCTTCTAAACACATCACTGCCTCCAGATATTCAACCATTTGTCATTTCCCTGGGCCCTGCAGATGATGTGTGGTCTTCTACCTATTGTCATTACGTGCTGGAAAATGCTGAGGTATAGTATAATTTAAATTAATCGTGGAGATGAAATTTCCCAAAGGTCCCCAAATGAATAGTTGTCTTAAGCCCCATGGGTTGACCACGTCGTGTACCCATCGTTCAGGAACTTCATGTCAGTATCTGTAAAAGACCATTGAATTTACTCTGTGGGATTGATCATGTGAAGCCACCCTGATTCTACTCACCCCTCCATTTCCCTCAGCACTGCAGTTTCCCTTGCATCCCACAATCTGGGATGGTGCCCCTTTTTATTAGAACAATTATTTGTAATGCTTCCTAATTACCCCGAATAAAATTCATAGATAATATGACATACCTGTATACGTAAATTAAAAAAAAATCAATATGCCTAAACTGTATTAAGAGAAATAAAGGAAAAGTTAATTATAATACAATATCACATATTCCAGTATGTAATTGTTTGGGCACGACGACAGAGAAAACAGAAGGAAGGAGTCAGATGCTTGAACCTGTACATAGAATCACTGAGAATGTAACAGCTACAAATACCCACAAGATACAGGTGTGTTGTGTGGGTGACTCAAATACCAGGAGAGGTGACGCTGAGGCTTTTTCCCAGCTGGTGGACCACTCTTGGTAAAGTTCCAAACATACAGTACAGTATCCCCTCGACTTGCACTCCGGTGGCATTCCTGGACAAGTCAGTATATGTTAAAACCATGCAAAAATCCTCTGTTTATTTCAGAAAGGGAGTTTGGTTCTAGATGCCGATAATTATGAATGGGCTTTTCACCTCTGCCAATGCCTAGTGGAATGTTCTAAAGTTATGTGTGTGGGGGGGTTCTTTTGTGGGTTGTTGTGGGAACTGCAGGGCGTCTGGCATTCCGGGTCCCCACTAATAAGTACCTGTGGTACTCCCCACCCACCATGGTGCTGACAGAAGGCCCTTACCCCTGCCATCCCAGGGTTGGCCCCATTAAGAACCACTGGTCTGGAAGAAGGGCCAGGACCAGGAACTGGGAGATCTGTGTTCTGGGTCTGGGCCACAGCACCTTAGTACTTGTATGACTTTAACTCTGGCTACCTGGGTCTCCTCTCTGTAAAGGGATTATAATGACATACGTGTCCTTGGCCTTTGGGATTGTGGCTTGCTGTGCTCTCCCCATGACCTCAGGACGGCCCAGAGCATCCATATGTGCCCCACAATGTATGTCCCAGCCACAAGCTCTCCCTCGCTGTGTTTTTTTTTCTTGGCCTTGAAACATCCTTAGGTCTCTCTTATCTGGGAAAGAAGGAAGGAGAAAGGGAGAAGGGACACCTCCCCCTGCCCCCATCTCTACAGCTCCAGCAGCTTTTCTCTCTCCTTTCCTTTACAAGCAAATTTCTCAAAAGAGTCATCTGTCCACACTGTCTCAGTCACCTCCCTCTGCAGTCACACCTCCTTCTTAAATGGTCCCCAGGGACCTCTTTCTGCTAAACCTCCTCGGTCCCTCTCTGGCTTGCCTCTGCCGTTGACTGTGACCCCTGACACTCTCCTGCCCCCACTTCCCTGGCGGGGCCCCTTCCTGGTGTCCTCCTCCCTCCCTGGCCTTTCCACAGGCCCCTTCACAGTACCTCCTCCTCCGCCAGCCCCGGATGTCACCCCTTGCACCTCCTCCCCAGAGGGTCCTCCTCTCTGCTGCTCCATCCAGCGGGGGTCCCAGACCTGCCTCCAGCCTAGAGTTCTGTGGGCATCTCACACTTAGAGCATCTGAAATGCAGTTCATTGTGGGTCACTTCCGATGCACATCTTTGCCGGCATCCTCTTCTCTCAGGGAATGAGCCCACTATTGCCCAAGTCAGAAGTATGGATGCCATTCTCTCTCTGTCTCTCACCCTCTCTCTTCCCCGCTCCCTCTCTCTCTCTCCCTCTCCCCCCCCACCCACAATAAATCTCTCCTGTCAGTCCTGCTTTCTTTCTTTCTTTCTTTCTTTTTTATTTTTTGCGGTACGCGGGCCTCTCACGGTTGCAGCCTCTCCCGTTGCGGAGCACAGGCTCCGGACGCGCAGGCTCAGCGGCCATGGCTCACGGGCCCAGCCGCTCCGCGGCATGTGGGATCTTCCCGGACCGGGGCACGAACCCGTGTCCCCTGCATCGGCAGGCGGACTCTCAACCACTGTGCCACCAGGGAAGCCCAGTCCTGCTTTCTTAATAGCTCTGGAGTCTTCGCTAATTTGAGTTGGCTTCTTGACCCTTGTTGGCATTTAGGATTGCGACCTCTACTTACTGTTTGGCTGGATTAAGATCTTTAGAGGCTCTCAGCACTGACAGGCTTAGGGCCCCCTAGGTAATTAAAAATAAGTTAATATAATTCTAAATTATAATATAAAATCATGTACTTAGAAACAACAAAATTTATTTGTGCGCTGAAGCCACAGTAGCTTCTTTCTGATTCTCACTCATTTTCTCTTCTTTAGAATAATTTCCTCTGGTGTCCCGTCGTGGCTGGTGCCCTCAGTGTGTGTCTAGTTGGCCAATCCAGGATCACTTAGAATGTCAGCCACCTGTGGCCCGAGCTTGGCTCTTTGCCTCTTGGGTCTTTGCGTGTACCTGGTGCGATGACATAGATACTGAGTCATTGTTTAAGGAACGAGTGAAGGAATGCATGCATAATGAGATCATTTAAGTAAAAGGCACTGTCAGAATGGAGGTTAATATTATTTTTAGGCTTCTGCTATTTGACGCTACAGTAGAATTTCCACTGTTGTGCTTCAGCTTTCATACTCCAACCCACTTAGCACTGAGTAGTCTGTACATAAAAGATGCATATAAGGATTTCTGAATTAATAAATAAATGAAGTTGTGTAATGAGATGGTTTGCTCGATTCCCCTTCCTGCAGTGAGGCTGCTTAAAGAGACTCCATCAGCTGCCTCTTATTTAAAGAGGTGCATTATTTGAAGTGGCTACCCCTCCTCATAGTACCTGGGGAGGGAGGCTGTGCTTGTGTGTGGGGAGGGGAGGGGGTTTACTTTGGAGTTAGGTGGCGGTGATGGTGGTGGGGTGTGGGAAACAGAGTATCTACCCTCGAAAGCCTGCATGAGATCTCAGAAGGGATGAACGTGGTCTAAAGGCCTAAAGTCAGGCAGAATGAATAGGACTAACCACAAATTTGCGGGGGGTGGGGGTGGAAATGAAATACCATGAAACACCTAGAAGGCTGTGGCTTAAAAAATATAACCTGACTCGTTAGTATGGGCTTGTGGACAAAACAGGTGTCAGAACATCTCCAGAAAATATTAACTACCTATAAGAATAGATCCAAAAGGTTAACCATTTCTGTCCTGTGGTACTGGTAGGGCGGCCTCCTGGAAGATTGCTGATCTTGGGTAGAGGAAGGAGTAAATAAGTGGAGAAGTAAGAAAAGGGGAGGGCCCCACTGGAGAGGAAATGTGTCTATGAGGGACATTTTGACAGGGCTGGAATTTTGGGGCCAGTGTAGACATGTGAGGACAAATGTCCTCCCTGGATCCACCCTCCATGTCTGCTCCACCCCACCCCACCCTGTCTAATGGAAGGGACCCCTTTTTTGTTGTTGTTTTCTCCAAACTTTTTCTTTTAAGTCCTTATTGAAATTGTTACAATATTGCTTCTGTTTTATGTTTGGTTTTTTTTTGGCCACGAGGCATGTGAGATCTTAGCTCCCCAACCAGGGATCAAACCACACCCACTGCATTGGAAGACGAAGTCACAACCACTGGACCACCAGGGCAGTCCCTCTCCAAACTTTTTTTTTTTTTTTTTTTTGCGGTACGCGGGCCTCTCACCGCTGTGGCCTCTCCCGTTGCGGAGCACAGGCTCCGGACACGCAGGCCCAGCGGCCACGGCTCACGGGCCCAGCCGCTCCGCGGCACGCGGGATCTTCCCGGACCGGGGCACGAACCCGCGTCCCCTGCATCGGCAGGCGGACTCCCAACCACTGCGCCACCAGGGAAGCCCCAAACTTTTTATTTGGAAGTAATTTCAAACTTACAGAAACGTTGCCAGAATAGTACAGAACACGCATATACTCTTTATCCAGATTCAGTATTTTTTAACATTTTGCCTCATTTGCTTTATCATTTATGTTTTCTCTCTCACCCTCTTTCTCCCTCTTTTTCCTGAACCTTTTTTTTTTTTAAATTAATTTATTTTTGGCTGCATTGGGTCTTCGTTGCTGCGCGCGGGCTTTCTCTAGTTGTGGCGAGTGGGGGCTACTCTTCGTTGTGGAGCACAGGCTTCTCATTGCAGTGGCTTCTCTTGTTGTGGAGCACCAGCTCTAGGTGTGTGGGCTTCAGTAGTTGTGGCACTCAGGCTCAGTAGTTGTGGCTCTCGGACTCTAGAGCACAGGCTCAGTAGTTGTGGCTCTCGGGCTTAGCTGCTCCACGGCATGTGGGATCTTCCTGCACCAGGGCTCGAACCCATGTCCCCTGCATTGGCAGGTGGATTCTCAACCACTGCACCACCAGGGAGGTCCTTTCCTGAACCTTTTTAGAGTAAGTTGCCTACATCATGGCCCTTTCTCTCTGGATATTTCAGTGTGGATTCCTAAGAATAAGGATATTGTTTTACAGAACCTTCAGTAAATTGAACTTTGATATGATACTTTTATCTAATCTGCTGGTTGTCTTACAGTTTTGTTGATTGAATTAATAACATCCTTTACAGCATTTATTTCCTCTCCAGTCCAGGATCCAGCACTGCATTTAGTTGTTATGTCTCTTTAGTCTTTTCATCCAGAACAGTTCTTCAGCCTTTCTTTGTCTTTCATGACACTGACATTTTTAAGAATATAGCCGCCTCCTCCTCCCCCTTTAAAAAAAATAGAATGTTCTTCCCTTTGGATTTCTCTGCTGTTGCCTCACATTTAGACTGAGTTATACCCTCCTGGCTAGCATACACATGAGTGATGTTGTATCTTTTTCATTGTATTACATCCAGAGGCACCGGATGTCCATTCGCCCCTTACGTGTGATGTTAAGTTGGATCACTTCGTCAAGGTGTCCGATTTCTTCACTGTGCATTTACTGATTTTTCCTCGCTACTAATAAGCAATCTGTGGGGAGACAACCTAAGACCATATAAATGTCTTACTCCTTATCCACATTTTGCCCCGAGATTTACCAATCATCCACCCTGGGTTTGCAGGTATTTCTGGATCCCAGGCAAGGCATGGGAGGTCAAGCTATCTGCGACCAGGTGACCCACTTTCGAGGGCATCGCCCACGTGGGAGGACCTTGCTGTGCTGTGCCCAGCCCTGTTGAGAAACCGCATTTCCACAATAGTTTTCCTCTTTCTACTCCCACCAGGATCAGAAGCTAATTCGTCGTTCATTCAACTGACACATAAGAATGTTCTTGCGAAAGCTTCTTAGCTTTATTTGGGCACAGTGGGGTACAGAACGAAAGCTAGTTCCCTCTCGGTGTCTTTAAGGAGCCTACCACTGAGTTGGGGAGACAAGACTTGGTCACTGAAAGGTAAAGGACATGTAAGTTGTCAGTACTGTGACCTCACAGGACAGCTCAGTGAGAGCTGTCCTATGACCCTGGAGAATTAAGTGCCCTTAGGAGTTTGGGGGAGGAGGGATCCGAGTGGGTTAGGTACGATGAAGGGACATTTCATTAACGAGAGTAATCTTTGGGCCTTAAAGGACAGGCAAATCTGGGTAAACAGCGATAGATAAGGGCATTCCAGGAGGGGAACAGTGTGCACAGAGACCCGGAGACGGGAGCATGGATGGAGAAATTGGGGGACAGCAAGTTATGTACCAGTCTGGATGGGGCCAAGGGTTGGTGTAGGGGGAAGGATCTACCCCATTACTGAGCACCTACCTCGCGCCAGGCATTTAAAAAAATAACTTTCCCGATTCTGAAAGTAACACATGTTTGATATAGGAAGTTTAGAAAAATAGTTTTTCTATATAAAGAAAAATTTTAATGAAGTCGCTCTATTCTTTCATCCAGAGGTAAGTGGTTAACCATGGTGTATTTCCCTCATTTCTGAGATCTTTAACATTCTTCTGGCAACAGCTTTGTTTGGGTTCATAGATTCAGTAGCCCCTCTTATCCCTCAGAGGATATTAATCATACTTTGAAAAACATTTCATTCTGGTGACTTTATTGATTTTGTTTTCCAGCTGGAACTTCGGTTCTCTAATTCGGTGCTTCTTTGGTTGTTTTGGTTTTTGTCAAATGTTTGGTAAGTCTTGGTTGTGTTTCTTCTCCCTTTGTATTTTGAGGTTTTGCAGTCACCTCTGTGTGAAACCTGATTCCGTGCTCTAGAGCCAGGTGCCCCTGGTTGTGGACAGGAGGGTGGGGTGTGCCTGCTGGGGATGCAGGAGCCGTCTACGTGTCCCCTTGCCTCCCTACCCTCATGTCCCGGCAGGAGCCTGGGTGGAGAGGTGGGGCAGGAGCCTGCTTGCCTGGCTCCTCCAAATCCTATGACCAACCACTCAGGGCCTCTCCTGGGCCCCTAATCTCTCCAAACTTGGACCCTGCAGAGCCACTCCTCTGACTGAGTGTAGAATCCCCAGCCACGCTGCTGGGGTTCAAATCCTAGCCCTGGCACTTACTAGCACTATGACCTTGGGAAAGCTGTGTAACTCTGGGTCTTATTTGTAAAGCAGGGAAAATAATAGTATTTCAAAGGATTTTTGTGAAGGTTAAATGAGATAATATGTGCTTAGAACAGCGTCTGGCACATATATGTGCTGTATGAGTGTCATTATTATTATTATTCCATGGTTTTATTTTGGGGGGTTGTGGTTTCTGTATCTGTTTATTCTCATTTGCTTCCATCTTCAGGGAGCCCTTATAATTTCCTCATTTTCTGGTGCTGTAATGGATTTATTCTTCTTAGAAAATGTCTTTTCTGTCATTGGGGGATTAGGCATTTGCCCCTGGCCTGCCATCTTGATATAGTCATACATTTCCTTCAAGTTCTTTTGCTGTGAGCCTGTATGAGTGTGTTATTGTTATCTGTAATACATACATGAAGGCATCCGTTGCCATCTGTGTCCACTCACCCAGGAGCCTGGCCCAGGGCGGGACTCGCCACCTGGTCTAGGTTCCCGGATGCTGACTCTGTCCTGTGCAGGCCTGGGAGGTGATGAGTTCTCTTCTCGGCCTTCCTCAGGCTGGTCTGAGGTGTCCTAATGAATGTAATGGGTCCTCTGCTTCCTTTGTCAAAAGGAATGTTAATTATTTTCAGCAGTCTAATTACGTGCCTAATGAGAGCCTGACTGAGATAACATTCCCTTTAATTACTCTTGCCTAAGTGCCGTTTGGAGCCATATTTGAGAGTGTTGCAAGGCTCGGTACTTTCACAGTAGATGAAGCTGTCTGGTGAGAGGCTGAGTGAGGGGCCAGGGTTGCTGGGCTTAAGGCCCACGGTGGAAGGGCTAGCTGCAGTCAGTGCCCAGCCCGGTGTATGCTGGCCTTTCCTCTGGGCCATTACTTAAAGGAAAGGGACAGTCAGATTGGGTCATGTATGGAGCAAACAGCACCCATCACGGCTCCCCCGGAACAACTCATTTCTCGCTCTTCCCCCCAACCCACCTGCCCTTCAAGCTCATCTTGGCCAGGCCCCTCGCTCTTGGAGGACCTGACCCCGTGCCTTTCCCTCCATTCAACACTTGGATTTTGAGTCCCTACCGTATGTCAACTTTTATCCAGGACATGAGGATGCAAAGGTAAGGAACTCGTGGTCCAGATGGCTTTCTAAAACAAAAAATTTGATCATGCCCTTCTCCTCTTTGGCCAGGAGAAATGCTACATGTCTGACCCCTACCCCCTTCCAGGGTTTATCTTCTGTACTTCCTTTGGTGGCCTTCCTTTTGTTCTGATGTGGTGTCTTTCAATAACTGGGCCTTCATGGGCAGACCCTTGGAAGGCAGCTCTCCCAAGCCCCTGGGTGGGCTTGAGTAGGCTGGAAGGGACAGCTTACATGAGATTGTCTGCCCTGAGGAAAAAAAGGCAGCTCTAGGTGGCCCACTGCCATAGGTAAATTAAGTCCCCTAATTCCTGTCTGCACATCTGCACCTCCTATGAATGGTGTAGCAGGGGGAAAGTGCTGATGAAACCCTTGGCCCTCCCATTTTCTAGCTGTCATTTAACCTCTGAGCTTCCCTTGCCTCCTGTCTATTGGAGTTAATGCCTGCTTCATGGGCTCATGGAGGGCTCATGAAATGACCTGTGTGACACCTGCCTGGCACACAGAGGGTACTCAATAAATGGTTTGGAGTTTTTTAAATACTCCAAGCAGCACCCCCTACACTGAGTTATAGCCAGAGACTCAGGGGCTGGCCTCATTTTACCAATGGCCAGAGCCCTCTCCTGGCCTCTTGGATAAAAGTCACTCTTCAGACAGTAGACAGTGACTTTCTTGGAACAAGGGTTCATCCTCCCCCATCTCACAATGGCAGCCTTAGTTAACTAGGCTTGAGGGAGAGAATGAGGGCAGTGGTGTCTGTTCAGAAAAAAAAGAGGATTTCCAAGAGCAAGGAAGTTCAGCTGAGCTTTAGGTCAGTGTGTTTGACAGCCTTCTCGTCACCCTTGGTAAGTTCTAGAGCAATGTCCAGTGGAACTTTCTGTGATGACGGAAATGTTCTACATCTGCACTGTCCGGTATGGTAGACACTTGCCACATGTAGCTATTGAGCACTTTAAATGTGGCTAGTGAGACTGAGGAACTGACTTTTTTTTAATCTTATTCATTTTTAAAGTTAAATTTTAAAGAGTCACATGTAGCTAGCGGCTCTCAAACTGGCTAGTGCAGTTCTGCAGTTTTCAGAAAAATATCTCTTTGTGCACTTCTTGATCATGGCTTGGGCCTCATCTCTAGGCTACTAGTTTTCACATGTCCTGTTTGCAGAAGTCAAGGTGTGCTAGTTGCTGGCAAGGACCAGGTAAGTCAAGGGGAACTGACAAAATCAGTGACCGGAAGGGTGATTTGGAGCCCCCAGAGCTATAGCCATCCTGCTGAGATTCACCCACCATGCCAGGCATCCGACTTTCTTATTTGAGATTCTGCCCCTTACTGTCTGCAAAGGGCAGAGCCACTGGTTTTCACAGCAGCAGAGATGGGTAGGTGGTGCTCAGATACATGACTCTCGTGCCAGCTAGGTGTGTTCCAGATCAGGAGAAATCACCTGTGCTAGTTAGAATTTTCTTGATTGTAAGTGACAGAAAATCCAACAAACTACCTGGAGTAAAAAGGAATATTTACCTTCTTGTTAAGGTGAAACACCCAGGCTAGAGAGGACCTGGTGAAGTTACTTAAATTCTTTTGATCAGAAACATGGAAATTCCAGGCCATGAGTCAAAGGATTTCACCTTCCCTTCATTTGTTAATAAAATTGCCAAGCAACAGCTGATGAGGAATTCACGGTTTCCAGCCCCTGCCTGCAAGAAGAGTCTTCAGTTGACTGGCTACATTTATTTGGCAGTTGGGCACTTTGCCCTGACCTAGTTGGCCCTGTAGGGATCACCAGATGACCCTTGCGATAAGGGGCAGGGAATGTCTGACCCCTAATTACACAAACTTTAGCTTCTCTGGCCTGGCTGTTTCTCAAACTTGTTTAGCTTGTTTCACTTACTGTTCCCCCTGCCTGGAATGCTTTTCCCAAAGCTCTTTGCAAAGCTTCTTTGTGTCTTTCTCATCTAGGCCCTGATGCTAGATCCTTAGAGAAGTTTAAGACTCGCCCTCCAGCATCTAATTTCTTTGTCTCCCCTACCAGGCCTTTGCCCTCATTCGTGGCCTGATACCAGACATTACGGTATGTGCTGGCTGGCTTACTTATTGTCTATCTCCCCACAGAACTGTGAGCACCAAGGAGGCAGGAACCTTGTCTTGTTCACAAGGGGTACAGTGCCTGGCCTGCACTAGGTACTCAGTCAAAATTTGCTGGAATACAACACCTCGTATAAACAAACCAGCCTCCACAGGACTTCTGGGACCGGGTCCCCTGGCTGTTTAGAAATCTCTGGGGGTGGCTTGGCTGTAGCAAGCTGTGAAAAGTAGGGCATTGGGAGTCACGCTGTTGAGATGCTGCAGATTTGTCCTCCGAAAGACCAACTGGGCTTCTTTCTGCCTCCACCGGGGAGGCAATGAAGGGACAGGGTCCCTATTCCTCCAAAGGCATGGTGTGGTGGATTCACCTGTGGGACATCCGAAGGATGTGGGTAGTCATAGGGAGAAAGCAGATACATAAATTCCCGGTCACTTTGTGGGTGAGGCTGTGAGTCCACTGCCTGTTCCTGTCCAGCTGACAGAAGGAGCCTTGCTGGTCTCACGTGATGAGGATTCTAGGGCCCCTCAGCTGCCGCCTGATGGGATCTGCATAGGGGATTATTGATGAAGGGGAGGTGAGGCAGCTCTTTACAGTAACACATGCCTTGCTCTGGGATGGCGGCCAGGCAGCTAATTAGAGAGCCCAGCAGCTGTCCAGCCTTTCAGGCAGTGAGCAGCAGCTACACAGTGCCAGGGGGTGGGATGGGAGGGAAAGGAAAGGAGCACAGGGCCAGAGGCCACCCTCTAAGGCGTAGGGGGTGGGTGGTCAGGGTTGGTTCCAGGGGGGGACATTGGGAGGGGTGTGTCAGGTGGAGTGGGCTGCATGGGGAGGAGGAAGGAAGAAGGGGAGGTTGTCAGGACAGGGCAGCCTGCAGGTGAGACAGAAGACAGGGTGGCGAGATGTCCAGCAGGCAGGGTAACGCAGATTCCAAGCCCAGAGTGAGGGGCATGGAATGGAAGGACATGGCCAAGTGGAGGGGAAGGGGGGATCCATCCCCTATCTACACCCTTTCTTCCCCATGCCAGCCAGGCCCCAGGGCCTGGGTCTCCTTGCTCCCAAGGGGGAGCTGACCAGACACAGCCTTTCCCCTGGGGGTGGGGGTTGGCATTCCAATTGCATTTGTAGCTGAGCATGGTCACTCCTTGGTTTGGGAAGTTGCCAATCCACTTGTGTTCAGGGCTGGTCTTACTACAGGACAAGTAAAAGCAGTTGTTCTGGGTCAAAAGGGAAGAACTGGGGAGGATTTGAAAAACCAGAGGGCTCCCCAATGGGTCTCTGGGGCATCTTTACTTTATGGGCACCTGGGTGGGGTGATTTGGGGAAGAGGAGAATAGGAGAGAAAAAGGGATAGTGTTTGCCTGCCACTTCCTGGCTTCACTCTTAGGTTCCAGGCCATGGAGAAGGGTGGTGGATGGGGGTAGATTTGATTTTGAGGTTCCGGCCAGAGAAGCAGAGATTCAATCCTGCAAGCCCAGCTTACCTTAAATAGTTATAGGGGAGGAGAGAGAATGATGCAGAGGGAATTTCCTGCCAGCAGCTGCTGGTTGAACCTCTTTGGGAAATGAATCCTACATATATGGAAACTGGACGCTTCTTTTGAGAGTGCCAGCACATTGTAGAAATAACAGAATAGGCACTGTTATTCTCTGACCTGAACCTGAGCTTGGTTCCTTGCCCATATGAAAGCCTGCGGTGTCTCCCAGGATGCCTAGGACGCTCTGTTCCTGCCCCATCCCTCCTAATGTGACATGTCTTCTGTACTGTCCAGACCCGAGGCACTCACCCCGTCTATCCTCACCTCTCAGCCTGGGTGATGGCTCTTGGAGGTGGGAGAAAGGATAGCAAGCACCCTCCTTTCTTCCCCGGTCTCCAGAGACAGCCCTGCCCATTGTAAACCAACGTTTATGGTGCTTTGTGGGAGAGAACCCTTCCATGATGGTGGCCTAAAAATTATAGAAGAACACCAGACATCATTATGTTTGGTTAATAACACTGGATGCTACAATCACCCAGTAATTTGGTTGGATCCTTCTCTACCTTGCTTGTCCCTCCATTCAACAGAAGTTTCATGGTCTCAAGGAATTCATCATGTGGAGGGGGAAACAGACACATAATCATTTTAAGATGGGGCAATATGTTTCAATAGGAGGCTGTTCAAAGTCCTGTGGGAACATCAGTGATGGAATAACTGGGGGGCTGTGGGAGGATGGCATCACAAAGGAACGAAGAGGGGGCAGGATCTCAAAGGAGGAGTGGGTATGGTGGGCTGCAGAGGAGGGCAGTTAGAGAGGGCTTGAAATTGCATGGTGGTCTCTGCTCCTTCAAGCTTCTGGGGCATCGGGACATGTTGAAGGAGAAGCTGGATGGACAGACTTGGCTGCACGTTTACAAATAAGCTGCTTACAGGATGGACTAAGTAGATTACACTGAATGAAGGATGAGTGCATGCAGATGTGTGCCTTGAGAGTGAGATTGGGATGGAAAGCAGTTTGAAGGTATGCCATATGGCAAGAGGGGTGACTCTGGAGCCCGAGGACCAGGGTTTGAATCAAATGTATGGATTTAGCCTAATCTCTTAATATCCTGAGACTCAGTGTTTTCATCTTTAAAATGCAGCAGGGTTGGGGACAGGGTGGGGGTGGGGAGGTAGGATAATTCCTGCCTTCCCTGCAGGAGTCTGGGGAGAATTATGAGAGGTCATATACTTGAAAAATACAAGTACTACCACATGTCAGTTGTATAAGGGCTCTTCACACATTCCTCTACTCCAAAAACTTCTGGTTCAGGTCATGCTGTCCTCAAGGGAGCCTCATGCCCTCTACACCCTGGGACCCGGTCTGAGGGGCCAGAGGGTATCAGAGGGGTCTGGGGACAGCTTGTGCACTTGGAGGCAGAGGTGGGACCCCATCACCTCCTCGTCCAGCGCCCCCCCCAACCCCTGCCCAGCTCCCTGGGGGAAGAGCCTGCAGACCAGGAAGCAGGAGGTGTCCAGCATGAGGCTGGCCCCAGGAGGGAGCCTGTTCTGACTGCCACGCTTCATCTGCCAGGGCTGCACCCCAACCAGCCTCGGGCCCCCAGGGCTAACTGTGGCGACCAGCAGGCTGTGCTGCCAGGATGTGGGCTTTGGTTTCTGTTTCTGTTTGGTTTTGACTAGTGCTGTTAATGTGGCCTGCTTAGGGCCCAGAGAAGGGGAAGTGCCCGTGGGGGGGATCGAACTCCCCAGGCACGGGGTCATGCTGGTGCTGGGGATGGAGGGCGCGCTGGACATGCCCCTGATAGGTATGTTCCAGGGTGATCCCTGCCCATGGCCCGGCAGGCTGGGAGAAGGGAGGGGTGTGGACAGGTGGGGCAGGGTTGGGGGCTCCTGTTTGTGGAGGAGCTGGGGAGGGACAGAGGCCAGGAGAGCATAGCAGCCCGCAGCACTTCACTCCCTCTGTCCTTCACTTCTCTCAGTGCAGAGGCCCAGGGGAGAGACCCGGGGGTGCATGCCCTCCCTGCCCGCAAGCACAGGTGCACACAGTGAATTTCAGGTCCCCAAGCCCTGCGCTTTCACTTCTCTTGGCTCCCCTGCTGCCTGGCAAGTTGTCACCTTCGGGAGCAAAGGCCCGAGTCACCCCTGCTCAGAGAGCCTGGGGGGTTGGGGGAGGGAGGAGGGTGGCCATGGGCATCAGCGCAGGGTGGTGCCTCTGTGGTCCACCCTGCTTGGCCGTCCACTGGGGGATGGGGGCAATTCCCTCCCCCGGTCACACACGATTCTCAGCTTCTGAGCAGCCGGTCCATCCCTCTGTAGGGCTGGGCTGGATCTGATCTCTGTCCCTGGGCTCGTGCGGAAGGTACAGTTTATCCAAGGGATTTTCAGGGAAGCTTCAGCACCTTCATATTAAAGCAAAAAAAATGTCGAAGTCTCTATCAGATGGTCAAGTCTTAGGGCTCTATTAAAAATATGTATGTGGCAAGGGGCATTATAAAGTCAGATTTATATCAGCTTGTAGTCAGTTACCGATGTTAATAGGAAGGGTCTCGAAAATAATAATAAAATAATAAAATGAAATAAATATGAGGGCAGTGGGATTGCGGGTAGAGGGTTTTAGCACACATTTTGTTGGTGTGCTTGTTTTAGCACGTGTAGTTGTGCTTGGCTCCCCAAATGCTAAAACAAATGCTCTACATCGTCTGTCTTCCGTGAGGTTCTTGACTGCCCTTGAGAACAGATGTACCCACTACAGGGGGAAGTGTAATTTGTAAGTGAAGTGAGAGTGTAATTTGAAGCTAGATTGAGAATGGAGCTGGATTCTAAAATTATATCCCTGCTCAGATTTGCAAGTGTGCACACACTTCACTCATGGCACAAGAAGCACCGAGTCCTAGCCCCCATGTGAACTGCCTGGGATCCATTCCAGGCTCTCATCTCCGGATTAACCAGACCTGGGCAAGCAGGATGGCAGAGAGGAGGTGGCAGGCTCCAGGAGAGGCCCCATGGCCTGGGTGTGATGAGTGTCAGGTGCTGAGCCTGGAGCCCGGAGTTGTGGTGTTTGCCTTGAGGCTGCCTCTCTGGCTGGCCTGGTGGCTCGGAGCTGGGGGCAGTTTAAGCTAATGAACTCCTCCTCTTTAATTCCAGGGACAAATGGAAGCCACCCATCCACTAGCCGAGGATCAGCTGAGCCCTGGGGCTGATGCTTGCCCACACTGTTGAGAATGGCACCAAGGCCCAGCCAGGCACCGGGACAAAGGTTAACCCGGGACACTCCTGGACAGTGATCCTGATGTCTGTTCGGAGCCGCGCACTCAAGGGTGTGATAAGTAAGTATGTTACTGGCTCCCAGGGGATCACTGGCCCTTCCTGCCTCAGCAGCATGGGCACAGGCCTGAAGGTTCCAGTTCTGAGCCTGCTTCCGGTCCAAGGGCCTGTCACAGGTCTATGGTCCTGGAATGGGAGGGGGGTTTCCAGCAGTTTCAGGCCATGTCACATGCTAGAGCCATTGTGTAGCCACATGGCCTCTAAGAAGTGGGTCAGACCCAGATGGGCTGACATGAGTGATGTGAGACACCCAGCACTTAGGAGATGGCATCTTCCCCAATTCTCTTTCTTATCTGTATGCTCATGGGTGCTTTGGGCTCTGGGCTTTACCTCTGTGCAGTGGGAACTGGATCTCACCTAGGCTTCCAGACTCTGCCCAGAAGCCATGACTGGTTTGTGTGGCCTTGGGTAGAGCATCCAGGGCACTGGATGGTGAAGGCTTTGCGGTGCCTTAGCTGCCATAAGCGTGGCCACCAGGGGGTCAAGAGGAGCAAGTTCTCTGCTGCTTCTGCCATGTTTCAGCCATATCTCCTCCTCAGTCCAGAGGAGCGGCATGTAGGGCGAGGGGCCCCCTGGCTGGGGAGTCTCACCTGTCCTCACATAGCCTTTCTTTCCAGCCTCGGCCTCTGGCTTTTCCTTGATGATGCTTTAAAAAAATGACAGTTGGCTGCTCTCCCAAGCCCCAGAGGCTGTCCGGCCTAAAGGCTGTTCTGTCTGAAGAGGGCAGACAGTCCCACTGTGGGACTGGGGGCCGGCAGGCAGAGAGCTCCCCCGGAAACCAGGGCAGGGAGCGCTGGTGGGTTTGCACTCTTGACTGGACAAGTTTTAGGAGCTGTTGGACTGGTCCATGGGAGCCCAGAGCCCTTAGCTTCTATGTAGGAGTTTTCAGAGAGGGAAAGGGGAACCGGGTATTTCTCAGCTTTAGATAGATCTCGACTCCACTGCTAGTTGAGAGTTTAAAACTCAAGGCTAGAATCTACTTTTCAGTCAACCGAGGCTTGCAAAATCAGTTTGTGATTGGAGGGTCTTTCAGGAAGTGTGTTACCGAGTTGATTTATAGCCGGGGTGGTGTGAGAGAGCCTGGACTGTGGGAGTGGGGTGGGGGGTAGAGAGATGGCCGTGGAGGCTACTGTGGGAACGCGGTGACTCAGACGGAGACCTATTCCCCGCATTACACAGAATTCCCCAGAACAACCTACATCATCAGCCTTAAAAGTGTTGTACCCTTTTGTTCAGTGATACCACTTGTAGAATTGTTCATTAAGAAATCTTTCATTAGGAAATAGTTCCAGCAAAGAAAAGGGCTGAATTCTCTTGTTACAGGCATAAAAAAGATGTTCTTGTGGTGTCATTGTCAGAGTAGAAATGGGAAACAGTTGTTCTCCCTTTGTTGAACACCTAGGTTAAGTAAATTATAGATTTCCACTTGGTGGAATATTACACAGCCATTATAATAAGGAGAACATAGGAAATATGACAACTTGGAAAAATGATTATGATGTAATGAGTGAAAGTGTCAGGTTACAGGATAAGTACGTTATGGTAACTTGTAAAATAAACACATGAGAAAAGATCGCAAAGGGGAAATGATAATGGCTGCTAGTTTGCTGGAATTATGAATGCCTTTTCTTTCTATGATGCATGGATTTGTTTCTTTTAAAACTAAATTAAATCTCAATGAGTACACCACATACCATTAAAAGTGATTTTCTCTAAGATGTGGGATGATGGGGGACTTTTGCTTTCTATGTCATTCCTTTCTGCAGTGTTTAAATTTCAACTGTGAGCAAATGTCATTTTTGTAATCAGGAAAAAGAAAGACATTTTAAAATGCTAGATATAAAAAAATTTTAAAGGCTATATATTTCCCAAGAAAGAGGAGAAGAGAAAGGCTGAGCTCTTTAGCTCTTTATACCTGCTCTCATCAGTGTTTAAGGGCCTGCGTCTGTTTGGGCCCATTCGTTCATTCATCAATCCATTCGTTCACAGGTTTCAGTGGGTCTTACTGCCAGGCACTGTTCTAGGCACTAGTTACCCAGCAGTGAACAAGGCAGAGCCCCGCCCTTGTGGAACTTTCACTCTAATTGGGGGAGACAGACAATGAACAAGGAGCAAAATATCGGAAAGTGAAAGCGCTATGACTAAAATGGGATGATGTGAGTGATGGGGAGGCTATTTTGGATCAGAGATTCCTCTGAGGGGTGATGGTTGAGCTGAGATCTGAATGACAACAGAGAGGCAGTCTGGGAAGGGTCCTGCAGTCCCCACCCGCAGGCTGCCCTTTGCTGCCTGAGCCCTGGTAAGCCTCGGTGCCAGGCTGACTCCGTTCCCCAAGCCCACGTGCCCCCCCCCCCCC
>NW_006774188.1:471505-476034 GCF_000442215.2 Lipotes vexillifer
CCCCCCTCCCCCGCCCCCGCCCCCCCCCCCCCCCGCCCCTGCCAGCTGGGATCGGTTGCTTCTGCTACTCTGGCTGCTGTTGCTGCTGCAGGCACAGGGCTTCTCTGGGCAGCCTGCATGCTGGCCACTGCTCTTGGCTGGCATTTCCGTGGCAGGGCTGGGGCGTCTGAGATTCCCGGCAGCATTGGGGCAGGCTGGCCATCGGGGAGGCTCTGGGTAATGTGTGTCCTGGTGAGAGGTCTTTGAATGGCACGTGCCTTAGGGTCCAAAGGGGTGGCTGCTGCCATGGTCCTGTGAGGGTCAGCCGTGACCCTGGAGGATCTTCGTGTGGACGCTGCCAGAACGTGGCTTCAGAACAGAACTTGGCCTCTCAGAATAGACTGAGAGCCTTCAGGAGCTCTGACACCAGTTCTGGGCTTTGCTGATGATCTACCGAGAAGCTCACATCCTTCTTGCTTCCTGTTGTCTCTCCATATACCATCTCAGCCTTCCACAAGCAGAAACTCAGAAAACGGTAGTGCCCTCCAAAGAGGCTGTAGTCAGCTTCAAGAACAGTGCAATGTGCTGACTGGGAGTGAAGGCTCTGGAGCTGGGTTCGAATCCCAGTTCTGCCTTGTGGAGCTGTAAGAACTTAGGCTAATTTTCTAGCCTTTCTCTGCCTCGAATTCCCCATCTGTGAAATGCGCTTGAAGATTAGCTGAGTTAATACATGGCAAGTACTGGGAAGAGTGCCTGATTATTACTGTGACTTGGGAAGTGGCAGGAGGACCAGCCCAGGGAGCTTTCCTGGGGGGGCGCCCACAGCAAGAGAGGATGGAACTCTATGGCATTTGGGCAAGCCAGTGACCACCGGTATCTTCCCTCATTTGCTTCCCTTCTGGCCATGAAGCAAGCCCATGTTTTCCTCCCCCTCAACCTGATGACCACAGGAGAAGCTCAGGACTGTTTCAGAACTTGCATCTGGCACCCAGAGGTAAGGGCGACCGCCCACCCCTCATTAATTCCACTACCCCACCAGGAGACTGCACTCAGGGTTGCTCAAGCTGTGCCCCTCTCTGTCCTCAGAGACCCCTGGAAGGCCTGTGCATCTCCCCAGAGCAGTGGTATTAATTAACTGTAATGGTTTTGTTGCCTGGGGATGGGGAGTGAAATTTGGGAAGTAAATGAGGTGAAAGAGGAAGGCTTGCCCAGCCTGTCTGCATGGAAGGGGAATCCTGATTTTCTAGCAGGACGCTCCTCTGGACAAAAATTCCCAGAGTTGTCGTGTTGTTCCAGGAAGTTAAGATGCTACAAGAATGGGGGTTTTGGCAAAACCAAGAACAATCATCCCATCCGGTTTTGCCTCCAGCCTGTCTTGGACTTTGATGGCATTCTCTTCGCTCCTCTCAACTGCTCACTCTGCTCTCTGTCACCCTAAGGAATAGCTCAGCAGGTTCCAAGAGCAGCAGGTGAGATACTCCTAGGGAGCAGGGCTCTGAAAGCCAGCCCTCCCCCTCCCCCACCTGTCTCCTTGGAGGGGCAGTGCCCTGTCCTGATGACTCTCCTTGGGCTCTGGCCCTTTGCTGGAACTCTGTGTGCCTGGCTCTTTGATCACACATGAGGGCTCTTGTACTTGAGTGTTGTTCCCTAAAATCCCGCTTGAGAAGCCATCCACTGCTCTGCAGATTCTTTTCTCTGCTTTCAGTCTTGCCCACGCTCTCCTCTCTACTCCACCCAGAGTTTTCATTCCTGGGCTGTCCCATCTTTGTGTCATGGTCCTCAGGATGGTTATGTCTGTCACCAGGAGAAAGAAGCAACATCCCGTGAACTTGCTGGTTCCTCTTGATGCAGGTGGACCCGGGGCTCCGATCCCAGGGCTGAACAAGGAGGTACTGGAAGGGTCTGGGGCAACGGGCTCAGGTTGGGGGAGGCCAGGCAGGGATGCAGGCTGTTGGGCCCAGCAGAGGGAGGGGAGCCTGTCCTAGCTCAAAGTTCAGGCACAGCTCCGGTGACTATTAGAAGTGGGTTTGCGGAGTGGAGTTCTGAAAATCCACCCAGGCAAATGCCTGCCTTTAATTTTAGCATCTGTCCCATCACAGTGTGAGCTGCCACCCCACCTGACGACACTGTCTCACGTCCCCGCCCCTGTCCTCACCCCCGCCTCCTGGTCCCCGCCAGCTTTTCCCCATCCATCTTCCGTGGACCAGTCCAGGTCTCCTCAGACACGACCTGACCTCGCCTAGGTATGCTTCCCCTCCACCTACCTGTGTTCTTCCAGGCACAGAGATTCTAAAAACAGAATCCAGGCCTTGGGCTCACCCTGTTCTCTCTCGCCACACCCTCTCTTCTGTTCGGCACTTGCCCTCTCTCCCTTTGACAGCCACTCCTTTAATCTTGCTTCTGCTCCATAGGGTTTGGGCGTCCAACTCTTCCAAGTCACCTGCTCCGGGGGTGTGGGCGTGGCTGGAGCCTCTGATCTGTAACCGACTGGGAAACCATTCTCGGCCTCCCCAAAAGATCAGACCAAGAGGCAAGGAGAGTAGGGTTTTAAAATCAGCATCAAGGAGGGGCCTGGCCAGAGTGATGACTCCACCAGTTACATGAGGCTGCTGAAGAGCACATCTGAAGAAGTCCCTTCTCCGGATCCTGGGGGGCAGAGGGGCCGAGGCTACGAGTGCCTGTCAGGTGGACAGACCTGCGTTCAGAGGACCGTGAGTCGGGCAGGAGGCAGAGGGGTCTCCAGGCCACCACTGTCCACCCACCTCGGACTGCGGACCCCTCCTCGCTCCTCTGTGAGTCTCCCTGGAGCCCAAGCTCTGTTCTGGGCAGAGCTTAGCAACCTGTTGGGAGTTCAGCATAAAACTAGAGCTTGAGAAACTGTGCCAGGGATGCTGGCCCTTTCACTCACACTTCTTTTAAAGCCAGGCCCTCACAGGGCTGGTTCTGAGACCCCTCCCCTTTCATCACACCTCCTCAGCCACACCGGAGCTGGAAGCTCACGGCGAGTCTCCTCAGCTGAGATTTTGTTCCATGGGCTGTATGTGTGATTACCGTTTTCACGGGTAGCTTGGCTGCCGGGTTAGTGCTCTGGGTGGAGGTGAAGACATGACTGCCTTGGCACAGAAGGCTGCCTGGCTGCTAGTGAGGACAGGGGCAGAAAGACCCTGCCACAGCTGGGAGGGAGAAGCGGACCAGGAATCCTGGCTCTGTGCCAGAAATGAAAGCCATCCTTTTTTGAGCATTTGCTGTATCCCTAGTAGTGGATATCTCTTAGCTCGCTCATCCTCACTGTAACCCTCAGAGGTAGTTACTCTTATTCTCACTTTACTTATAAGGAATCTGAGACAGAGAGGTCAGGTACTATGCCCTAGATCCCACAGGTGGGGGGTATTATCGTCCACAACACAAACCCAGGCAGTTAGGATCTGGAGCCCCTGCACTTAACCCTACTCACCATTCACACCTGTGAGTCATGGTTTGTTGTTGGGCATGGCTCAGGAGGGAAGAATGGGCGTTAATTTTACACAATTTCAGGTTTCCTTAAGTTCATGTGTCTGGCAAATCTACTGAGCATCTTCTATATACAAGGCGCTAAGATGATTAATATATAGTCATTCAACAACAAATAGTTTTAAGGGACCTCCCTGGCGGTCCAGTGGTTGAGACCCTGCGCTTCCACTGCAGGGGGTGCGGGTTCGATCCCTGGTCGGGGAACTAAGATGCCGCCTGCTGCGTGGCCAAAAAAAGAAAATAAAACAAACAAACAAAGAAAAACAAATGTTTTTAAGATACCATTATTTTTATAAAAGTTATACATACTAGTTACAAAAAAATTTTAGAGTCTACAGAAAAGTATAAAGATGGACATAAAAATCACTTATGATGTCACCATCTAGGGATGATTGTGGCTAAATTTTTTGTATATTTACATGTGTGTATGCCTTTGCAAAGTCAAAATCATACTCAGCATTCCACTTTGAATCCTGCTTTTTTTCTCTTAATGTTGTATTAAACATTCATCAGGTGGCTACTAGTGCTGGCCTCCAGAGGAATCAAGGCAAAGCTGAACGCTAACTGTTATCACAGAAGTGAACGGGGTGCAGAGGTGGACAGGGCAGTGGACAGCTCCAGGGTTGCAGGTGTTTAGGAAAGTCTTCACAGAAGAGGAGCTGGATCGTGAGGAAGGATTATGGCTTCGCAGGCCACGGGTGGGGGAAAGGCACCCCAAGTAGCAAAAACAGCAATGGAGAGATCTGGAGGACAGGCTCCGAAGCAGAAGTGGATCACGATGGGCTTTGCCAGTCATGCCTAGGCGTTGAGCCTTACTCTGTAGATGTTAAAGGTCCACTAATGGGCTTTAAGTGGGGAGAAACATTGGATGTGCATTTTAGAAAGACTGCTGTTTCTATACACGCTTTCACAGTAGTGATGAGTAAATTGAAAGGAGCAATGCAAGGCTGGGAGACTGGCTAAGTAAGAGACTATTGGAGTCATCCAGGTGAGAGATGACGGGGCTTGAACTAGAGCAGGAATGAGAAACCGGACTGACC
>NW_006774188.1:476044-502574 GCF_000442215.2 Lipotes vexillifer
ATGAGAAACAGGAATGACAAGGAGGAGATAGATTTCAAAGATGTTTAAGAGGTAGAAAGGATAGGAGTTAATGGCTGACTTGGTGGCTTTGCCATGTGACTTGCTTGGGCCAACAAGATGTTAGTGGGTGTGACTTAACAACTTAACTAGTATTGAGAAGCACCGGTGCAGTTGTGTTGCTCGCTCTTGGGCCTCCGCCCTTGCCATGAGAAGACCTTGCCAGGGCTAGTCCCCTAGGCCCAGAAGAAGGACAAGTGGCAAGTGGAGCGGAGCCATCCCAGCCAAGCATAGGACAGAGCCCCCAGATGACTCACAGCCTGTGACTGAGGCCAGCCAAGATCTGCCAACCCATAGGCACGTGAGTTGTAATAATAAATGAGAGTTTATTTAAGCCATTGAGTTTGGGGATGATTTGTTATGTAGCAATTGCTGAGTGATAGGAATGTCTTCATTCTTTTTTAAAAAATATATATATTTATTTATTGGCTGCGCTGGGTCTCAGTTGTGACACTCACAGCATCTTTCGTTGCGGTGCATGGGCTCTTTGTTGCGCATATGGGCTTAGTTGCCCGACCAGGGATCGAACCAGTGTCCCCTGCACAGCAAGACTGACTCAACCACTGGACCACCAGGGAAGTCCCAAGAATGTCTTCACTCTTGAACTGAATGCTTACTGTGTGCGAGGCACTATTCTAGGCACCTGGGGATGCAGTGCTGAATCAAAGTCCTTACTTTCAGGGAATTCAGGTTAAAAGGGGGAAGTGGCAGAGGAAGCAAGAATGACCTCTCTCTGCTAAGTGGGTGCATGGTGGTACCATTAATCAAGATGGGGGTCAGGGCTTCCCTGGTGGCGCAGTGGTTGAGAATCTGCCTGCTAATGCAGGGGACACGGGTTCGAGCCCTGGTCTGGGAGGATCCCACATGCTGCGGAGCAACTAGGCCCATGAGCCACAACTACTGAGCCTGCGCGTCTGGAGCCTGTGCTCCGCAGCAAGAGAGGCTGCGATAGTGAGAGGCCCGCACACCACGATGAAGAGTGGCCCCCACTTGCCACAACTAGAGAAAGCCCTCGCACAGAAACAAAGACCCAACACAGCAAAAATAAATTAATTAATTAATAAACTCCTACCTCCAACATCTTTAAAAAAAAAATAACACACACAGCCCAGGCTTTACCTCCTTTGTGAAGGCAACATTTAAAAAAAAAAGATGGGGGGGGGTCATGCGATCCCTGAGGTGGACCTGGGTGACCTGGCCTGAGGCGGCACCTCCAGCGGGAGGCCCTCCGTACTCGCCTCGCAGCAAGGGAAGGTGACCAGCCCTTCTGCTGGACAGAGGACAAGCGGTCCCCTCCCGGCCACAGGTGTGGGACAAGACGCGCTGACAGTCGGGTACCAGTAGGGACGGGAAAGCTGCTGGGGCTGGAACTGCCTTCCCCCTTCACCCTCCCGGGCCCTGAGGGGCTGCTGTTCGGTGCCATGGCCGGAGCAGCGAGGGGAGCTCGAGCCTGAGGCCAGAGGCCTGGGCTCCTATCACCGGCCGGTCCTCCCACACTCTCTGTGTCGAGTTGTGTGCTGGGTGCTCCTTTAATTGCATAATTTAAAAAGAAAAAAGAAGCTAAGAGTGGACCAAAACGTTGCACAAAGTGTTCTAATTTCCAAAAAATAAAAGAGAAAAAAAGATGGGGGTCATAGGAGATATTGGGAGGGAAGATAATGAGTTTGATTTGGGAAAGGAGTATGAGGTGCCTAAGCGACACTTAGGTGGAGGTGTTCGGGAAGGAGTGGGGTAAATAGGTGTAGAACACAGGAAAGCTGTTTGGCTGGGGACTGAAAGTCATCAACAGTGAAACAAAATCATCTGTACCAAAGAGAGACAGAGTACATGCTGTGGATATTCAGGGGAGGAAGAAAGGATTTGTGGTTGGGAGGATGAAAAAGATTTTGTTCTGAAGGTAACCTGTAAGCTGGGTTTGTACTTGTGGAGGCAAGAGGAGAAAGGCACATAAAACACAATAGATGGGATGGTGGTAAGACGCGGAGAGGCTGGACTGTGAGAATTAGGCTGAAAAAGTAGATTGGAGTGAGATCAGAGAGAGTCTTGAATGCCAGGCCAAGGACACTGCAGCGTTTCATTAGAAAATGGGGAACCATTGAATGTTTTTGAGCAGGGGAGTGACATTAGGCACGCATGTCTAGGAGATGGCTGAAGTATGATGAGTTTTGAAGTCAAAATCAAAAGGTACGGATTCTAGTCTCACCTCTTCCATTCAGTGGCCCTGGGATATGGGGCAAATGACTTCTCTCTGAGCTTCGACTACCTCTCTTAGAGAATGGAAGTCAAACTACCTGCCCTTCACACGAGTCTTAATTTAGTAAGAACCAATGACAAAATGTGAATTAAAGTGATTGGAAGACCACCAATCAATGTGCATGGGTAGGCAGTATTGTGACTAGGTCTGCTTTAGCTGAAACGTAAGGCTGGGATTCCCAGACAGGTGGGCAGCCTGCAAACGTCATCTTGTTAACCTCTGTCCCTTCTGCCACCTCGGAGAGAGGACTGCCAGAGGTGTCAGCCTGGAGTCCACTGGCAGCTGGGGTTCATGTTCTCCTGCTCTGCCTGCCCGTTCTTGGTATAACCCTGGACTCTCCCACCCCACCCTCCACATAAATGACGTGTCATTTAGAGAACGCCTGCTCAGGGGAGGACTGTACCAAGGCCACAGAACAGAGGACCGGGAGACAGCTGCTGCCATCAAGGAGTACACAGGCTGGTTGGATAGTAACTAGGGGTGGCATTGAGTAAAGGGTCAAATGAGTGGTCCACACAGTCACTGGTGGAGGGCCAGGCCAGTCTTCGGAGAAGCATGATGGGGCCTTGAAGGCCAGTGGGGTTTAAAAGAGAGGATCGGAAGGGAATGAGAAGTAAAGGGGAGGACTCTCTCCTCTGTCAGCCCACTGGTTTCCTCTCAATATCGAAACTAAACACCAAAACCCCACTTAATGGAGCAGTTGTTAAAAACAAATGCGACCACAATAAGCAACCACTTCACACCCATTAGAACGGCCATCATCACGAAACCAGAAAACAAGTGCTGGCAAGGATATGGAGAAATTGGAACCCTTGTGCATTGCTGGTGCGAATGTAATACGGTACAGCTGCTGTGGAAAAGAGCAAGGCCGCTCCTCAGAGAATAAAAACAGAATTACCACATGATCCAGCAATTCCACTTCTGGGTAAACACCCCAAAGAACTGAAAGCAGGGACTCGAACAGATATTTGTACACCCATGTTCAGAGCAGCATTATTCACAATAGCCAAAAGGTGGAAACACCCATTCATGGATGAATTGATACACAAAATATATCTAGGTAGATCACAATAGAATATTATTTAGCCTTAAAAAGGGAAGAAAATTCTGACACATGCTACAGCATGAAGACGTTAGGCTCAGTGACATAAGCCAGTCACAACAGGACAAATACTGCATGACTCCACTTAAACGAGACACCTAGAGTTGTCAAGTTCATAGAGACAAAGTAGAATAGTGGTTGCCACGGGCTGGAGAGGGGGTGGGGAGATAGACAGTGTTTAATGAGTTCGGAGTTTCAGTTTGGGATGATGAAAACATTTTGGAGATGGATGGTGGTGATGGCTGCACAACAATGAGAATGTACTTAATATCACTTCAGTGTATACTTTAAAACAGTTAAAATGGTAACTTTTATGTTATGTATATGTTCACATACACACACATAAAAGACACATGTGACGGGGCTGCTTAGAAAGAGCTCACCTGAGGTATGAGTGATGTGGAACTCACCTGAGTTTGAGAAGAAGTGGGGGAAGAGATGGGGACCCCAGTGGATGGGCCTAGTGAAAAATTAGCAAGCAGCCTGGAAATGGGGGTACTCTTCCACTGACTACCAGTCAGCCTAAGAAGTTATTATAGGGTGTGTAGTAGACACCTCTCTCCAAGTAGCACTTGAGTAGCGTTTCTCAGAGGAAGCCAGTGGGGCTGTTTGCTTTCCTCCTTTTATTTCTCATGCCTACCTGGCTCAGGTAAGGAATATGAAATAAAGTAATGAACATGGAATAGGGTTAGGAGTATGATGAGTAACTAAAAGAGAAAGGTAGAGGCAGGTTTGAAATGCCCTCCGGCCTGGTCACTCCAGAGACTTGAGGTGGGCAAGTCTGTGGGCCTCCTGCCTCACTTGTGTCTCCTTTGCGTCCCTAACAGCCAGCCCCAGTCAGCGCCATGGCTTCCGCCGAGCCCCTGACGGCGCTGTCCCGCTGGTACCTGTACGCCATCCATGGCTACTTCTGCGAGGTGATGTTCACGGCGGCCTGGGAATTCGTGGTGAACTTTAACTGGAAGTTCCCGGGGGTCACGAGCGTGTGGGCGCTCTTCATCTACGGCACGTCCATCCTCATCGTGGAGCGCATGTACCTGCGCCTGCGCGGCCGCTGCCCGCTGCTGGTGCGCTGCCTCATCTACACGCTCTGGACCTACCTGTGGGAGTTCACCACCGGCTTCATCCTGCGCCAGTTCAACGCCTGCCCCTGGGACTACTCCCAGTTCGACTTTGACTTCATGGGCCTCATCACCCTGGAGTACGCCGTGCCCTGGTTCTGCGGGGCCCTCATCATGGAGCAGTTCATCATTCGCAACACCCTCCGCCTCCGCTTTGACAAGAACGCCGAGCCCGGGGAGCCCAGCGGCCCCCTGGCCCTGGCCAACGGCCACATCAAGACTGACTGAGCTGGGGGAGGGGGGTGGGCTGGGAGGCTCTCATGGATCCTGTGGACAAGGGTACCAAGCTGGTAGGGTTGCCCCCTGTGTACAGCACAAGCCCTGCCCCGTAGGGCACACGGAGCCCCCCCACCACCGTGCCCCCGGCGCCACCGTGGGCGGGCGTTGGGGGCGTGGTCAGGCCTTGGGGGCGGGGGCGCTTCGGGTAGGGTCCGTGGATCTCAGCCCAGCTCAGGGGCGGGAGGCCTGTGGCTCCCAGGGACGGGACTACGTGGGTGACTTTGGAAGCAGCAGGCCCTGTCCTGACTAAGGGACATTGAGAATGGAGCAGAAGGTGGGAGGCAAAGCCTGAGGAGGCTTTGGGCTGCTGCGGCGGCCACCTGCCTCCCTCTCACCTGGTTTAATTGGGCTTCGGCTGGTTCCATTAGGCAATATTCAGGTGCTTGCTTGCAACCAATACCTCCCCCAGGGGCCTGCTGAGCTGCAGCCTAAGAAGAGACTGGGCAGCCAGCAGGCTGCTGGGCAGGAGTGCTGGTCTGCAAGGGCTGGGAGGTCTTCCCTTGGCTCCTTTCCCCTTCCCCAGGGTCCCACGCTGATCCCTTGGCCTTCGGGGGCTCCCCCCGCCCCCTGGTGCTGGATTCCCACCAACCTTGGGCTTTTGGAGGTTTCAATCCCTGTGTGTTCGGCAGCATTTACCCCTTTTCTCTTATTTTCAAAGCCTTTACCACTAGCAGCCCCTTTATCCATGTAAGCACCCCACCTGCCCCACCCACAACTCCCTAGGCAACACAGCAGCTGCCAGAGATAGAGCCCTGAGCAGACCCCTCCCACCCTCTTGCAGCCTTCCCTCCACTATTGTCGATGGCCCGATTCCTGAGAAGTCCCCCCTTATGACTCCCCACCCCCGCCCCCCGGTCTGGGGGGTTGTGGCAGGGCCCCTGGTGCTCACCTCCTTGCAGTGGCTAAAAACTAATGATACCCCCAACGCACAGTCAGGCCATCTTGGGCCCCATGGATCCACGATGGGGACCTAGAGACAAATCAGTGTGAAGGGGGGAAGTTGGGCAGTAAAGGTACCTGACTGGTTTATTTTCAAACCAGCCGGGGCAGTCTAGCTTTCTGGGTGGTGGAGGAGCAGGTATGCAGTGGTGGAGAGTCATGGAGACTGAGGGAGGGAGAAAGAGAGAGCCTTTCAGCTTTGGGAGGGTCTTCGAAGCATCCGTAGTGGGAATGGGTCAGTTCTGGTTCTGCCATAGCCCCAGCCCTGCAGCAAAACCTCCTCAGGGCTACCCCGTCCTCAGCCCTCCCAGAAAGGCTGACCCACTGAGCTTGCTCCTTAAACAGTATTAACCCTGCCGTGCTCATGGGCATTGTCATCTCGGTTGCCCCGCCTTCCTCAGTGACAGGTCCATTGCTGGCAGTAGACAGGTGAAATCCTAACTCCAGCCCAGTTCCAGCTCTGCCCGCTTCCTGAGGGGAGGGGTCCATCAGAACGCAGCCTTTCCCATGGTACATGGTCTCTTCTTGACCACACTATGACTCTTAGGTAGAAATCAGCCTTTCCCTTTTTATAGAACATTAAAAGTGATAATACCACCTGTGGAGAGAATCTCCTCTTCTTGCTGTACTGCTCCACCTAGACTGTGCATACAGCACCAGCTAGGGCACAGGCCAGGGTGGGGATGCTGGGGGTGGGCAGGGGTGGTGTCCTGGATTGGGAGAAAGGCCGGGAGACTCTGCCTTTGGCAGGGTTGTGTTCTGCAGTGACCCTGTCCAGGACAGTTTGAAGGGCAATCCCCAGCCTCTATGTCCTGGGCAGGCTCCTCCAGTCCAGGCACGACCTACATTCTGCAGGGGTTAACCCTACCTTTGATTTTACTGTGGCCCCAATTCCAGGGCTTTGGGGCTTCTAGGGGTTCAGCCTTCCAGTGGGGGTCAATTGCTTTCCATCTACAGGTGGAGGGGATTCCAGAGGAAGAATAGTGTCTGGTTCCCGGTTCTGTCAGTAATTGTTTCCTCAGTCTTTTCCCCTTGATCCACATTATCTCGGTCTCCTGGACCCCACTACCCCTCTAAGCCCCTTAGACCACACTACTCACCTTTGCTCTCCCCTCCACGACAGAATCTGGTGGTCAGCTTGTTGATGTCTCCCAGCCCAAGGCCTCCATGATTCTCTGCCAGAGCAAGCGCCGGGGTGGCCCCCTGGGTCTGGCCGCTCCAGAGGTTGCCCTGTCTGTTCCCTGGCACTATCTCTCTGGGCCCTAAAAGAAGTCCCAAGTGCGAGAGGTCCCCGAGGAAACCTGCCTGCCTGCCTGGCAACGTGCAGAGCGCTGTACTTCTGCTTCATCCAGGGGCCCTGAGGCTCCTATTCTCCCTCGTAGGGGACAGAGCCCCTAGCAAAGGGAGGTGATGACCTGGAGCTTGACCACAGGATCTGTGTGTCTTCAGGGCCCCAACCCCATAGTGCCCAAGGACTCAAAGTTTGGAGTAATCCCAGCCCTGCAAAGCAGAGAATCTGCTCACTTTTTATGAACCTCTGGTGTCCTGGGCCTCTCTCCACAGGACATGGCAGCATCTCTGAGTCACAGATCGCCATGTGCTGCCCTGCATGGTTGAATCGCTTCTGACATCTGCTAGGCATCCTGTCCCTTGTGCTGTGTCCCCTCCGATACCAGTGAGTCACAATGGTCTATGCTTATTCACAGCAATAATACCTAGGGAGTGCCCATGAAGTCCTTTCGTCCTGGTCCCTCGCTTTCTGCATGGGTCTCCTGGGGAGACAGCCACTGAGTGGGTCAGTTAGGAGAACCTGTATTTATAGAGCTCTGGGCTATGCAGACATCACCACAGAGGATGCAGAAAATTGGGAGGCTCAGGCCTGGAGGACTTATGGCTAAGGCAGGGAAAGCACCTTCCACTCTGAGGCCACCCCAGGCCTGGAGGAGCGGCAGGTCCCTGCTCTACAAAAGGGCCTTTGAGGCGGGTGGGACTGTCTCCCAGCTATGGCAGCTCTTCAGAAGGATACATGCCTGGTTTGTGCACCCACGGCCTGCTCTGTCTCCGTTGGTCTCTTTGTCTCTTTCTTTTCACATTCATGCACACAAAATATACTGGTGTTTGTGTTCCAGGACTGGCTCTGACCCATCTCTGTTTCTTCTGTTTTGGAGCCCCTTCCCTAGGAGCTGCTGGAAGCCAGGCCCTTCACACTCTGGCATCACACTGTCCTGAAGCATGCTGGATGGGGCCATGCTGTGGGGAGGGCAGGTGGCATTCTCCACCAGTCCTTTCCACGATCACTGTGCTGACCATCTCTGGTAACCTGAATTCTCCACCCGACCCCTGACTCCCCATCATAATCTGGTCCAGATTATGGACTTTGGGACCAGGCTGCAGGGCAGACGGGGAGACCCAGGCAGTATCCAGGTTGACTGTGGGTTACTGCATCTTCCCATGAGATGGGCTTCTCTTGAAAATGCCAGCCATGACCTGCAATGTCTCATGGGGCGGGAGGGCCCATGGAAGGAGTCTGAGGGTACCCCAAAGAGCTAGAAGGCTAGAACCCCTTACTTCCCATTACCTTGAAAGTCATTCTTTTTAGAAGCAGAGAGTTCTGCTCTCCCCCTGGCAGTGCTGCTTTCCCCGAGAAGCACATTTGCAGGGAGTCATCCCTTCCTGCTCTGTGTACCTCTGCTCTGTCTAGCATCCCTTGTCTGCCTCTCCCCCCACCATGGTCCTGACTACTTTCCTACTTCCAGGAAGAGGATGGAGGGTTCAGAATTTGCTCAGCCAGTTTAACCAAACCAAAATGGCCTGGCCCCCCTGGCATAGCCAGACTGTAGAATACCTGCTGGTTTTCCAGATGGAATAGGCATTGTGCTTTCTGAATCATTTAGAAAGCCCTCTGCCTCCCCCACTCACTCGATGGTGTTCATTTCAACTGAAAGCCCTTCCCCTTATGCAAATGAGCAAAGCCCCAACGGTCATTTACATGTTAGTATAAACAAATCTATAAGGCTAGTCCCTTAGAGCAGGTGTTTATAAGAAGAAAGAGGCAAGCATAATGGAACGATGGACCTTCAGACAAGAGGCAAGAGGTAGGACCCAGAACAAGGAGGCCGAGGGGACTTGAGACCCTTCATTGGCCAGCTCCTTCTGTACTCTACTAAATGGGTACCTTTCTTTCTTGATACTTTCCTTCCTCACCTCCTCTGCCCCACCCTCACCCGATTCAAAGAGACCTTCTGACTCATCACACCACAGGTTAGAAGAACAACAGCTGTGGTCCCTGTCACTGCTAGTCCTGCGACTGCGGCCAGGCACTGCACTGACTGCTCGCCCTCATTCGCAACTTTTCTCCCATCTGAGGTGAGCACCGTTATTTCCCTATTTTACAGAGGAGGTCTGGTGGCAACCAGTCTACAATCCCGATTTACCATGTCACTCTTTTGTTAAAACGTAAGCCGAAGACCCTTTGGGGAGAATTTGTGATGAGTCAGGTGCCCTTTTGTACTTTGATGAGACTCTGGATGTTGTTAGAGTCCAGTCCCTCCAAATGCTATTCACAACGTGAAATTAATGTTCAGGAGGGGGAGGTTTTTGGGAGGAGAGACGGGGTTATAAAAAAGGAAGTATGGGATGCCATCTTGGCCAAGACTTAAACCAATTGGCACGAGGATCCCTCCTCACGGAGGGAGGGTTGTGAAATTTTGGCCTCTGGCAACCCCGGGTTTGGAGGTGACATCTTCTCTACCTCCCACATGCAGCTTTATTTATTCCCCGGGCCTTTCACCTTTGATCCTATTTCCTTCTCTTGAGATTAAGCCTGGGCCCCTAGCTGTCGGTGCTCTCAGAGGGTTTGAAACTACCAGGTGAAATCGTTCTCCTTTTGAAAACTCAGATGGGCCTGAGAATTGATCTGGTTAGTTCTTCAACTACTTATTGGACACCTACAGTGAGCCAGGGTCCAGGCTGGTTACTGGGGTGCTCACAGCTAGTCAGGAGAAAGGCGTGGATTGTTCTTTCATGAAGATAGTTACATCAGTACAGTACAACGTTGATCAGGCCTCCAAAAGAGAAGCCTCAGTCTAACAGAGGAACCTGACTCATCCACAGGGATACCTAAGGCTTCCCCAGGGAAGAGATACATAGTGCAAAACTGAAGGTCAAGTACTGATGCTTTCAGGGGTGGCCTGGCTTCTCACTGTCTGGAAATGTAGACATTGACTGTGCTCTGGGAGATACCTAGATGGGTAGAGTGCAGAACAAAGCCAGCATACAGTGGGTACTTTAAGGAACTCTTGGTGAATGAAGTCTCACAGTATGTCAGCCCTAGTAAGCCCACCCTCAAAGCCAAGCTGAATGTTCCAGAGCACCACAGTCCTCTTTGGGAAACTGGAGTTAGGAATCCTGTTTGAACAACAATCCTCCCTGCCATATCTGTGCCCACCACCATAGAACAACTCACCGCCCTCCCTGCTCTTCCCAAACCATTAGTCCCCACACAGCCCTGCCAGCGTTCTAGCTTCACTCTCAGAGTCCTTGGACCTTGGCCAAAGACCCAGCTCCATTGATTTGTCCAGTGCTTCATTCTGGTGATATGCCTTCTAGGTGTGGGCAAAGGTGTCCTTTCAACGCCAAGCGGTACAAAGAAAAAGGATCCACTGATAGTCTAGCCTGGCTTCTTGCCTCTGTTACAGTCACACCTTCTAAACAGAAAGGAAGTGTTCTGGTTCATAAAGGTCCACTGATGGTGACGGGTCCTGAGGCTGAATCTTCCTAGTTACAGCATGGGGATGTTTCCTGTGGCTGCTGTAACAAATTGCCACAAGCTAGCTGGCTCAAGACAACAGAAATTTATTCTCTCACAGTGCTGAAAGTCATAAGTCTGAAATCAAGGTGACAGCAGGGCTTTCTTCTGGCAGTTCTAGGGGACAATCATTCTTTGCTTCTTCCAGATTCTGGTGGCTGTCGGCATGTCTTGGCTTCCTAGGCCTGTGGTGGCGTCACTCCAGTTTTTGCCTCGATGGTCACATGGCCTCTTCCCCTTCTGTCTGTGTCTTCTCCTCTTTTGCCTCTTCTAGGGACATTTATCATTGGATTTAGGGCCCATCTAGATAATCCAGGCTGATCTCATCTCAAGATCCTTGACTTAATTATATCTACAAAGACCCTTTTTCCAAATAAGATCACATTCACATGCTCCAGGGATTTGGATGTGGCTGTCTCTTTTGGGGAGCCACTCAGGTGTTAAGGAGGGAGATTTCTTCTGAAGCCCTGCATCCTATACCCATTTAGGGATTCTATTAAGAGCGAGAGCAAGAAGTACAATGTGGGGTAACCTGGAAGAGAACTCAAGGATTTAGGTCGGGGTTGGAGCTCTCCATCCCAAGACACGTCCTGTAGCTGCAATGGTTTCTCTGTTTAGATGCATATCTGACCACTTCACTCCCTACTCCAGACTCCTTAATGATTTCCCATTAACTTTAAGATCAAGTTCACCACCTCGGCAAGGCTTACACAGCCCTTTGTGGTTTGGCCTCATTTCTCACCTCCCCCTCAGTCCTGCACAATCCAGGGAGAATGACTTGTGATTTCCCTGGCAGCTCCCTACTTACTGCCTCTGGGCCTTCCCTCTTCCTGAAACACTCTTACTCCTTCTCTTAGCCCAACTAGAGATGGATGAGCTCAATTATAGCCAGCATCATTGGTCTCTGTTTACTTTGAGCTCTCTCTGGACCCAGCTCTCGATTTAGTTCAGGCAAACTCAGGATGGAAGCTGTCTCCCTGGAAACTCTCAGCGTGACAGCTTCCAGCAGCAGTAGCTAAGTTCTTCCAGTGCTGTCCATGCAGCAGACCTTCGTTCGTTCATTCATCCTACTAAGCACCAGGTCCTGTGCTGGGCCTGTGCACAGCAGTGAACAAGGCAGACTCATCTTTGCCCTCCCTGCCTGATGGCTTCACCTGAATTATGGGGTGCAGAGAACGCTGATGGGCTGATTTGGGGAAAAGGAATTAACTAGACTTAGGGGTCAGGAAATATGTCTGTGTCAGATAGCCAGGAGAGGGGGTGAAGTGCCGGACTCCAGGTAGAAAAGACAACACACGCAGAGACTGGGAACTCAGAGAAAGAGCAGGGGCCCCTGTGGTTCTGCGGTAGCTCCCAGGGTGAAGGATGGAGTCCACAGGAAGCCAGGCTAGATCATGAGATGTCTTGTAAACCAAGTCAGGGAGAGACAGATATAAACAAACAAGAAAACAACAGGCTGTAATACATTAACAGAGTGGTGTGCAAATGAATAGGGAGCACCTTTAGATTGGGTAGCCCTAAAAGGCCTTTGGGAAGAGATGATATTTAGGTTGAAATCTGGATAATGAGGAGGACCAGCCATGCGAAGATGAGGAAAGAGTATTTCAAGCAGAAGAAACAGCTGGTGCAAAGGCCAAAAAGCGAGAATGAGTTTGGATAGCTTGAGGAACAGATGAAAGGCTGGTGCGGCTGGAGCTTGTTGAGAAAGGGGGTGAGGAGGACAGTGTGGAGGTAAGAGAGGCAGGCGAGCGTCAGAGTGTGTGGGGCTCTGGAGGCCTGAGTCGCGGGGGGGAAGAGAAACGGAGGCGAGAGCTCTCAAGGAAGGAGACTCGTGGGGCCTGGCCCAGCCCCAGCCAGGGATCCCTTTCTGGGGGTGGGGCCCGGTAGGGGAGACTGCAGGTAGAGCTTGGGGTCCCGCATGCCCGAGCATCTGTCCTGCCCTCCTAGACGTGGGGTCACGGATTGGGGTCAGCATAACTGAGACGTGGGTGTGTTTGGTTTCTGCAAACCCTTCTCTCTACCTGTTATATAAGCACTCCTGCCCTGGGGTAGATTGTTCCAGGCTGGATGCACAGGCCAGGGGTGTCTAATCCACTGCACATCCAACACATCTCATCTCACCTCACCCCACCTCTTACGCTTCAACCTTTGTGAGATGGGCCTGCAGAGCTGTCCTGAAGCTACCTGGGAGCCAACCCCCATCCCACCCACAGACCTTTGGGGTCTCAGGGCCCTGGCAGGATTGGGGCAGCCCAGAGCAGGACAAGGGTGGGGAACAGCATAAGTACTGAATCAGACAGACTTTAGGCCTAACTCTGGCTCTGCCACTTACTCTCTGTATGACTTCTGATAAGACACTGAACCCCTTTGAGATTTAGCTCAGTGGATTTAGTTCAAACTTAGTTTAGTTTAATTCACTGGGAGCATATCCTAGCCTTCCTGGCAAAGCTGAGTGTAAAAGTAACCACGCTGAAGGTTTGGAGCAACCAGAGGGGGCATTACAGTCCAGTTCAGCACAGCAAACATCAAAAATAGTCCTACAGTGGACTATTTGCCACCCCTATTATTAAAAGTCTGTGGGCGTTGCCCTCAGGGATTTTTAACTGGCCAGCTCTGGCCCATCACCGGTTGCAGGGAGACCAACCCTCCCAGCTTGCCTGGGACTCATGGGTTTCCTGTGCCAAAACGGGAAAAGTCTTAGCAAACCAGAGCAAACTGGTGACCCTAGCTGGTGGGCGTTTACAGTATCCTTACCAAATACAATACAAGGTAGTTCCTGCTTTGCAGAATGACCCCTCTCCCCCTCGACATGATCTTGGCGGGTCCTCCTCTCTCAGGACAAGGAAGGACAAGGAAGGACAATCAACCCTTTTTTCTTTCATTTGAGTATCAAAACGAAGCCTAAAGGGACTGTCCAATAAATAAATCATTCCTGCCACGTGGATCCCCAGAGGACTTTGGGTTCCTGTTGTTTTCTCAGAGTGCTCTTTGGCCTTTCCTTAGACACCCTGAGGTGCCCCTCACAATTTTCCAATTAATTCCTTCTTAGTTTGTGTTAGTCAGTTGATTCTGTTGCTTGTAACCTAACCAACCCTTCTCCCACTCTCCGCGCAGCAGTGTTCTCACTTCTGTGTGTTGACAGTCCAGATCCCTGCTACATACCTGACTTCTTTTAAGCATCTAGCCGTCACTTGTGATCGTATCTTTAGCCCTCATGCTCCTCCTTCCTAATTCATGAGATGTTGCTCATGCCTTGAGCTAATACCCTCTACCCAGTCTGCACCCCACCTCTAGGAGACCTCACCCATTACAGTCTATGCTTGCCACACCTGCACCTGTTCGGAGCCTTAGGTTGACTGTTGAAAGCTGAGGAAACTCCAACATGGGAATGCCCCAAACTAGGCCCTTCCTTTATAAACTGTAAAGCACCCAGAAGTGCGAATCATGACCTTTCAAAATTTGTGTATAGGGACTTCCCTGGTGGTCCAGTGGTTAAGACTCCGTGCTCCCAATGCAGGGGGCCCGGGTTTGATCCCTCGTCAGGGAACTAGATCCCGCATGCATGCCACAACTAAAAGATCCCTCATGCTGCAACTAAGACCTGGCACAGCCAAATAAATAAGTAAATTTATTTATTTATTTATTTATTTTTTGCCAATAACCATTTGTCATCACAGAAAACCAACAATTTTGGAACGTTTCTTATGGTAAAGGAAAATTGTGTGACATTTTAAGATTGGCAAGTTTTTTTTTTTTTTTTTTTTTTTTTCATTTTGCGGCCTCTCCTGCTGCGGAGCACAGCCTCCGGACGCGCAGGCCCAGCGGCCACGGCTCACGGGCCCAGTCGCTCCGCGGCATGTGGGATCTTCCCAGATCGGGGCACGAACGCGCATCCCCTGCATTGGCAGGTGGACTCCCAACCACTGAGCCACCAGGGAAGCCCGTAAATATTTTTTTAAAAAATGCATACACATGTAAATGTGTATGTGGTACTATTTAAAAAAAAATTTGTGTATATTCCAGGATTCAGACCTGATCCAATTGGGAGTAATCTGATTTTTTTTTTTTGTGTGTGCTGCATTTGGTCTTCCTTGCTGTGTGCGGGCTTTTCTCTAGTTGTGGCAAGTGGGGGCTACTCTTCATTGCGGTGCGTGGGCTTCTCATTGCGGTGGCTTCTCTTGTTGCAGAGCACGGGCTCTAGGCACGTGGGCTTCAGTAGTTGCAGCACACGGGCTCTAGAGCACTGGCCCAGTAGTTGCGGCACACGAGCTCTAGAGCACTGGCTCAGTAGTTGCGGCACACGGGCTCTAGAGCACTGGCTCAGTAGTTGTGGTGCACAGGCTTAGTTGCTCTGTGGCATGTGGGGTCTTCCCGGACCAGGGATCGAACCCATGTACCCTTCATTGGCAGGCGGATCCTTAACCACTGTGCCACCAGGGAAGCTCCCGAGTAATCTGATTTAGGAGCTGTCCTTTTCTGCAGTAGGATCTCCAGGAAAACTATAGAGCTCTGAACAAATATTAGCTCCATTTTCAGATGGGGAAACTGAAGCTCTCTAAATCCTTTAGAAGCAGGCAGTCTGCTAACCACCTCTGGGTGGACAGTGAAGGACAGCTAATGCCCACTGCCTACCTGGCTTGCCCACGGGCTGCTCCCTGGGACAGTCTGTCCTGCTGAACCAAAGCCAAGGGTCAAAGCAGGAGGCAGAAACTTGTCTAGACCTCTTCAACACCAAAGAACAAGTGTCTTCCTTGAATCACTTTAGAAATGAGAACAAAATGATGTTAGATGTTATTTTGCTGACTTTCACTCTATCTGCTCCCCCAGGGCCTCAGGACTGCTGACGAGCAGGACCAGATGGCACCTTTTGCGGGAATAGCTCATCATTTTGGCCTGTGTGTAGGCCTTGAACATCCTAAGAAACGACTCACCTTCTCCTACTGACTGACATATCCGTGCATTCCTTCTAGTTATCCATATATTTTCCTTCCTGTGACTCTGCTAAAGTCACTCGGGACCCAGTTCTAGCTTATATTTCACGTCCTTGAGATGCCAGCTGACCTTGTTGTACACAAGGAGGCAGGATGAGGGTAAGGGAGGGGGAAGTGAAGGCACAGAACCAGGAAATGGAAGGACCAGATTGTTCCACATTTATAACGCTATTTGTAACCAGCCCCTTTCTCAGTCTTTCCAGAATGTGGCCATCTACACTGTGTGTTCCCCTGGCAAATTCCTGATTGTTCAACAGGAGATGCAACATTCCAGGCTTTGGAGTCATTAGACTTGAGTTTGAATCCAGGTCCCTGACTCACTTGGGCATGTTATGGAAACTGTCTAAGCTTCAGTCTCCCTTCTGGACACGGGATTAATATTAGTCCACACCTCCCAGAGTTGAGGAGATCAGATGAGACAATGCTTGTCAAGTGCTTGGCATGCAATCAATATCAGGTATTAGGAGAAATATTCTCCTTTGTTAGTCTCATAAGTCAAAATGCAAGCAGATGTCACTCCAGCAAGCATAATTGGACTCCTGCTGATGTGGTCATGGTGGCCAAAATCATGGGCTTTGAAGGCTCCCAATCTGAACTGGGCCACTTATTATCAATAGGAAAGCAAATTAACCTCTGTACACACTAGTTTTCTCATTTGTAAAGTGAGAATGATCAAACCTACTCTGTAGGATTATTGTGAAGGTTAAGTTAAATAAAATTATATGTCTAGATGCTTAGTACAGGTCCATGATTCCTTACCCCAAACCCATGAGATTTTGCAAGACTTTCTGGATTTCAGAAAAACAGTAACATTTATATGATGTATATTTTGTGACTCCTGAGCCAGGTATGAGTCAGCACCCCATAGTTAAACACATTATTATTTCTACAGGAAACCTATGAATATCATACTAAGTGGGGTAAATAAATTCTTACCTTGTGAGACAGGCAGGGCAAGTATTAACATCCTCACTTGACAGATAACAAACTAAGGTTCAGGATAATGGGCTGTGCAAGAGCACGTGATCTATAATTGGCAGCACCAGGAACCCTGGGTCATCTGGTCAACTGGCCCAGGGACTCTTCCCATCACACCACACACTGTGAGAGACACCACCCTGCTACAATCATCCCCTTTGCTTAGTGAACTTAAAAAAAAGCAGCTACTAAATAGTCAAGTTTTCTTCTCATCTTTCTAAGTGGATGTGTGTATATTTCTACACTCTTCACATATTCTGCTTTTCCCATTTTGGTGCTTGGTACACATTTCTCTGTATGGTATTGTGTTGTAGTGTCATTTTTAAAAACTATACAGTCTTCCAGAATCTTAATATAACTCAGTTAGCTTAGCTATTCCCCTATAACAGGGTATTTGCATGTTTCCAGTTTTGCACTGTTCTAAATTAATGCTCAGTCACTCACTTTAAACTTTACCTTGGGGATGAGCAAGCACATTGATCTGAAAACACCTGTGCCTTGAGCCCCTGGCTGGTTGGCAGCCTTTGGGAGATTGTATTTCCAGGCACTTCCACCATATATTTGTTGTTCCCAATCAACTAATCAATTAGGGTTTATTGAAAGCCTACATGGGGAACAGGGAGCTCTTTGGTGCTGGGAGGGGGCACAGAAGCATAAGCTGTGTCTCTGACCCTTAAGAGGCTCATGTGTAACCCAGGAGGCCTTTCAACTTCAAACCGAGATGGGTTTGGGTCCAGCCAGTGAGGCCTTCTAAGCAGGCCTGGTAAAGATGGGCACCAGGGTGTGATGTGAGTGATGAAAGCAAGAACTTTAAATAGGTCTCTGATGTATTCCCTTGCCTGTCAAGGGCTTTGGTTCCATTCAGGAGGAAGGTGCTAAAAATGAAACAGTGAATGAGGAAAACAAGGTCAGGTATTCCATGAAACCTTCCCTAACTTATCAGGTTTTACTGTCAGACTCTAACGGTCAGGACAAATCATTAAAAATCAATAGAAAGTACCACCTCCCTGAATCTCCTTGGTGGGGTGTCAGCAAAAGGATTAAGCAAGATCTGGTTGCTGGTTCTATCTAGCTTCCCCTTAAGCAAATTACTTAACCTCTCTCTGCCTCTGTTTGCCCATCCGTCAAATGGGAATGACAATAATGTTCTCATGGGACTCAGGATTGTAAGGAGGACAACTTGAGATCCTGACAAATGTGTCAAAAAGAACAAAATGTTGCCCAAATGATCTGGGGGAGGCTGGGGACCACATCTCGCTCACTGCCGCATCCCAAGCACCCATACAGTGTGGGTCTGGAACACAGTAGGAGCTCAATAAACATTTGTTGAGTGAATGAGGGAATTGGCAGGTGTAATCACGAGTCCATAAAGGGCAGAGAACCGCACGTCATTCCATCAACTCTGAGCCTGTGGAGGAGACTCACTCCACTCCACCTTCAGCCCCACATCCATCCTCCCCAGAGCAGCTCCCATCCTGATCCTGTCACCCTGTATCCCCTATAAGGAGTCCCTCATTCAGCGCAGCAAAGATTCAAAGCCTTAAGTTCACCTGTGGCTGCGGAGCAGAGGCCAGCACTGACCTCAGCCCATCTCCCGGGGTTTCAGGCTGCAGCACTCTGTCACAAGGGACTGGCCAGCTTCGCCCTCATTTCCCGCTCCTGTCTGCTGAGGCAAGGGAATGTCGGGCCACAGGAGTCAGCAGCCAACAGCGGCTCTCTGGCCAGCTGAGAAGGACACCACCAGAGAGCAGCCATGCCTGATGCACCACCAGCCAGGGCCTCAGGTGCTCCATCATCTCCTAGCCCAGCCCACCTGCTGCTCCTGGGGCATTTGGTACCCACAACTCCTGGCTGGCCTGTGCTAAGGAGTTCAAAGAGGCTCGAGTCCGGACCACTGGTTGACTTTCCCAAGGTTTCCTGTATTTCTTGAGTCAATGTCATCTTTCTCATTGCGATATCCTCAAGGACAGGACAAGCTGTGAAGGTCTGCAGCTGTGGGGTTGTGATAACCAGTCACTTTCCGAAGTCTGGTTTCTTTGTGCGTTTGTCTCTTTATCCTCTGTCTTCTCCATCCAAATGTAGGATCCAGAGGGCAGGGCGCATGTTTAACCCTTTCACTGCTTTCTCGTCCCAGTGTGAGAACCGTGCCTGACCCAAAGCAGGTGCTGAATTAATATTTGTGAATGAATGAATGAACAAACAAATGAACTCTTTTGCAATGTTTATTATATGTGATAAGTGATAACTAGTATAAATAAGTAATTATTATAAATTACTTTAGGGCTTCCCTGGTGGCGCAGTGGTTAAGAATCTGCCTGCCAATGCAAGGGACACGGGTTCGAGCACTGGTCCGGGAAGATCCCACATGCCGCAGAGCAACTAAGCCCGTGCGCCACACTACTGAGCCTGCACTCTAGAGCCCGCGAGCCACAACTACTGAGCCCACGTGCCACAAATACTGAAGCCTGCGTGCAACAAGAGAAGCCATGACAATGAGAAGCCTGCGCACCGCAACGAACAGTAGCCCCCGCTTGCCACAACTAGAGAAAGCCCGCGCACAGCAACCAAAGCCAAAAATAAAAAAAAATAAAAAATACTTTAAAGGAAGCAGTAACTTTCAGTCTCTCAAAATTAACATACACATTGTCCTGCCTTATTCACTGATTATTCATTTTAATTAATTCATTAATTCATTCAGTTATTCATTCAACCTTATATTGGGTTGGCCAAAAACTTCGTTCGGGTTTTCATAACAGCTTACAAAAACCCGAACTAACTTTTTAGCCAACCCAATATCTGATCTGTAGGAGAGACTGGAATTATCCAGTCACATAATGTGTATTTGGGGGTACAAAATACGGGTACAAACTTCTACAAGCATCTATGATGGGCCAGGGGTGGGGGATTTAACCTAGTCGTGGAGGTCAGGGGAAGATTTCTGGAGGAAGTTGCATATAAGCCAAGAGCTAAAAGAAGAAAGTCATTAACTGGGAGTCAGAGTGGGGACAGAAGGATACTGCAGGAAGAGGGGAGGACATGTGAAAGGGCTGGGGGTGGGTGGGAGCATGCAAGAAGGAGAAACTGAGGACAGCCAGGGAGTGAGGAGGTCAGGATGAAACTGGGTCACCCCCTTGGCGAGGCCTGAGCAGAGCAGATGGCCAGCAGCATCCAGGTGTGCTCAATAGGGGCCCTGGGCCAGGGCAGGTACCCTTTGTAGGAGATGTCACCTCCTCCAGGACACTGGTCCCGGCCCACCAGCCTAGGTTAGTCCCCTCCTTTGTGTTCCCAAGAGACCAGGGCTTCCTCTCATCATTTAACTTACAAAAGTCTACTTTAACGATCTGTTTTCTTATTTTTGGTCTCTCGATCTGTGAGGTCCTTGAGGGCAGAGACCTTGGCTATTCATCCTGTGCCACCAGTGCCTAATACAGTGCCAGAGACGTGATAGATGACCCCTTAGCGTTTGATAAATGAATGAATGGAGGGCCCTCAGGTCATGGTGGTGCTGGACAGGTGTTTGGATTTCTATACACTCAGGAAGCCCCAGCTAAGCCCTGTGTTGCTAACAGAAGAGTGTGGATGGGGGTGTCTCTGCTGAGTGCTGGAGGGGAAGGGAGCCAGAAGGCTGGAAAAAAGAAAGGTCAGAAGATAACTGTGCAGTTATTACCACATGAAGGAAAAAAGGATATACAGTGCCATCCTTAAAAGGAAGGAGGGATGACAGTGTCAAGGAGGATTTTCTTACGAGATGCGAAAAAGGAATTTCGACAGGTAAAGTTGCATGGGTTTAAAAGGATGAACAAGAACGTCAGCTGGGTATTTAGCAGACTCTCATGTGTTACATGCCAAGCACTGTTCTAAGTTCTTTGCAGGTATTTAACATTTAAATTCTCATAATAATTGCGTGAAGCATTTAACTGTGACTAGGTCTATTTTACAGATTCAGTGCCTGAAGAGCAGAGATGTTAAATACATCTCTCAGGGCCAAGCAGCCAGGCTCTGAACGTAAGCACTTTGGCCCAGAAGCCAGGCTCTTATCCCCACCCCGTGCTGCCATCAAGCCAACCCTTGATCTTTGCTGGTATAACCGAGGAATTGGCTTGTTTTAAAAAAAATAAATTTATTTATTTTATTATTTTGTTTTATTTATTTATTGTTTCTGGCTGCGTTGGGTCTTCCTTGTTGCGTGCGGGTTTTTCTCTGGTTGCGGCGAGCGGGGGCTGCTCTTCGTTGCAGTGCGCGGGCTTCTCATTGTGGTGGCCTCTCCCGTTGCGGAGCACAGGCTCTGGACGCGCAGGCCCAGCGGCCATGGCCCACGGGCCCAGCCGCTCCGCGGCATATAGGGATCCTCCCGGACCGGGGCACGAACCCGTGACCCCTGCATCGGCAGGCGGACTCTCAACCACTGTGCCACCAGGGAAGCCCCGGGGGCATAGTTTTGAATCCTGATTCTACGATCCAGCATAGCAGCTCTCCCTCCCTGCTCTATGTCACATGCATATTGAACGAGCTTTCCGGGTCTTCATGGTTCATCAGAGCAGCAGGCCCTTGAAAATGCAGTAAGTGGTGACATGCTGCCCATTCTGGGAAAGGACACACGAGGGAGAAGCCAGGACCGCCAAGGGTAGGGTGATTGACCGGATGGCCTTCTAATCACACAGCCTCTGTTGACCAGCATCCAGTCTCCCTCTGTTTCTCTGATTTCCTGGAGGACGTCTGGCTCAGGGACGGGCCAGGAGTCATCTGGAGGCTGTTTACTTCTCTGAAAAATTCCTTTACTCAACACTCATTGTTATTCAATGTGATAAACCCCCATGCCCGCTCTTATACTGTGTCCTCCAGCAATCTCTGGGGCACCCTCCCTGGAATCCCACTCTTCGGGCTGGGTAAACCTAAGCATTCATCAAGCCCAGTATCCCTCATTTTATGGATGGAAAATCTGAAGCCCGAGAGGGGAGCAACTTGCCCAAGGCAAGCAGGGCATCTGTGGAAGAGCCAGACTGGACCCCTAGGTCCCTCTGCTTCTTTCCACATCCTTCCAGAAGGAACTGCCTCAGGTGAGCTTCCAGGTCATGAAGGCCCAGCAGCCCTCCTCTTATACCAGTCCAGTGACAGAGAGGACAGGGACCTGGGAACTTGTGTATTCCAGTGTTTCTATCTGGGCCTGCCACTTTGCCATTAAATTGAACAGAATATCTAGTTTTTCCCTGAGAAGCCCTGTTTTTTGTGAACGTCTCTCACAAGCTTGGCCCTAAAGCCAAAAGGAATTTGCATTAGCCATAAGCAAACTGTGAAGTGCATGAGCGGCTTTGCAAATTGTCTCCTTTAAACCAGATTGATGATGTTTCCTTGTGAATGACCATTTCTATATGCATGGGTTTTTTTTCTGACGCCACATGGGTTTTTTTCTATATATTCCACGTATTTCCAACACCAAATACATGTTGTTTTTCCATATCAATTCTCCAGTTCCCTATCACCAACTAGGTTTCCAATAATTCAATTCAATTCTGATACTACCTAACTAGAGTTAGTATCAGATCCCACCAGTTAAAGAACTCAGTCCCACAAGATTGCCCCCCGCTTTAGATGCTAGCTGCAAGTAGAATCCCCAGATGACCCTCACTTCTACCTGACCAACTACAAATTTGGGGGTTTCCACAACTCCCCTCAAGTTCTATAATTCACTGGAGTGACTCAGAACTCAGGAAAGTGCTCTACTTACAATGACCACTTTATTGTAAAAGATACAACTCAGGAAGAGCCGAATGGAGGAGATACACAGGGCAAAGTATGCAGGGGTGAAGTTTCCATGCTCTCTCAGGGCACACCACCCACCAAGTGCCTCGATGTGTTCACCAACCCGGACATTCTCCAAATCTTGCTGTTCCAGAGTTTTTATGACTCAATCTCCAGCCCCCCTCCCCTCCTCAGAGGTTGGGAGGTGGGGCTGATAATTCCCACCCTCTTATCACGTTTGGTCTTTCGGGTGACCAGCCCCCATCCTGAAGCTATCTCTAGGGGTCCCATCCTGAGTCACCTCATTAGCATAAACTCTGATGTGTTCAAAAGGACCTGCTATGAATAGCAAAAGACACTCCTATCAGGAATTTCCAAGGAAGCTCTGTGCCAGGAGCCTAGGACAAAGACCAATTTTGTTGTTGTTGTTATACTATACTACACTATGGAGTTCCTAAATCTGCTAGGATGTTTATAGCTAGAGCCCTAAAAACACACTCTGGACATGCACTTCATCATGCTCATCATTAAGAGGCCACCCTCCTCCCATGAAAGAAAACGATGCTCCCTTTCTTTGTACCTGTTTCCCTATTTGGGGTAAGGGGATCGGCTGGGGCCGTGTCATTCTTATGCCTCCAATTCTGAGTGGACAGGACTTCCTGCCATTCCCGGGACACTGGCCCTCCTCCCCTTTGCCTGTGCCATGCCGTCTGCTTGGAATGAACTTCCTTCCCTTCTTTTCCTGTCAGATTGCAGGTGATGAAAAATGTAGGGCACAGAATGCTTTGTGATGTTGGTAGGTCTTCTATGACGGGGTACTTTTAATTTACGTTTGTTTTTTTGGCTAGAAGAGATCATTTTACACGGTCACAGAACAGAGATGTAATTTGGGGCTCACAACTGACAGCACTCATTTCACGTAACTGCTGTTGGTTCTATCACATTTCTGATCATCACAAATTCTTCCCTGTGGGCAGATGCAAGGGCACACGCCCACACCCCCCTTTTCCCTGAGGCTACATTTGTGGTCAAAAATCACAGCCATCCTCCCAAGCCCTGCTCAAGCGCTCCCTCCCGTAGGAAGCCTTCGTGGTTCATCCAGGCAGAATTAAAACAGGTCTTCCCATAGCACTTTGTACTCTGCTCCATTCGCTTGTTAACAGGCTGTTTGCCTGCAAAGGCTGTGAGCATCAGGTTGTTGATCTCTGCCCTGAGCAGTATCTGACACATCATGAAGGCTCACTAAATACTGAGTCCGGGTCTATAGGAGAGAGAGGCTAACCTAATTAGACAAGATCCAGGACAGGACACAGAGGAAAACTGGTGGTGTGGGTAGGGAGGGCGCTCCCTGACAGCTATATCCTCTTCGGAAGGAGAAGCTATTGCTCTCGAGTGCCTGGTTCTGGTTTACCCTACCTTCTGCACTGCTGGATCCACCCCCACTAGACACACGCTTCTATTAATAGATACAACTCAAGACAGCAGCTTCAGAAATAACCTCTTCTTCAAGGTCAGTGCGAGGCCATAGAAACACCATCCTGGTCAGCCCGCTGAACCAATAGGTGGACACTGGTTCTCAGATCAAAAGACCCCCAACCCTCAAGGATGGGGCACTGTGGAGGGTGAGCGGGACCACCTTATGCATTTCATGGGCCTTAGGCACTTGTGCCCTCATAGCCCATTCCTCTAAAAACATATATTTTAGGTTATACGTTATGACTACATTGGCATAAAGACAAATATAATTCAGCCTTGACTCATTTTCTATATATTCATTATTATTATATTCATCTTCTACTTCTGATTTTTAAAAATTAAATTAAAACATTTTCATGGGCCCCTAAAGGTATTGTGGGCCTGTATTAGACTGGGTTCTCCAGAGAAAGAGAACCAGTAGGAGATATATAGATATAGATACATAGATATATAAATATAGAGAGATTTACTGTAAGGAATTGGCATATGTGGCGCCAGAGGCCAAGGAGTCCCACAGGCTGCAGTGGACAATCTGAAGACCCAGGAAAGCCAATGATGTAAGTTCTTGTCTGAGTCTGAAGGCAGAAGATCAATGTCCCAGCTTGAAGACAGCCAGGCAAAGAGCTTGAATGCTTCCTTGCTCTGTCTTTTTTTGTTCTATTTAGGCCTCTGACAGATTGGATGAGGCCCGCCCACACTGGGCAGGGCAACCTGCCCTACGGGTCCAGCAATTCACATGTCACTCTCATATGACACAAACACACCCAGGGTAATATTTAACCAGATTTCTAGGTATCTTATGGCCCAGTCAAGCTGACACATAAAATTAACCAAGCCAGGACCTCAGGCGCCTCGTCTACTGGGCCTACTGGAGAAGTTGGCCCTGAGTGTCAGGGAGTAGGTTAGATATGGCCCTTTCCTTGGAGTTACCACTTTGTCAATGGGACCCACAGAAGAGATGGCTCTGCACACAGTGGTTACCTGGGTTCACTGCCAGGGGTCTTGGGCCTGGGGGCTGGGACCCAGGCATTTTAATCTCTAGTTGGGAGGAATGGGAAAGAAAGAGGGTCAAGGCCTTGGATGACTGGCTTTTCATGTTTCCTTCGTCACAAACCATCTCTATCCTTAGGACACTACAACAGTTAAGATCAATATTCTGCCATCGTTCCCTGCCGTCTCTTCCATCGGCCCATTAGCTGGATGGCCTAGAGAAGGCCTAGAGAAGAGTACCCATTTGCTCAGTGTGTCAAGGCAGGTGGTGAAATAGAATCATGGCAACACCAAGGCAAACTGGGAGATCCACGGAGCGTGTCTCTCATGCCCTAGGCCTGACCAAGGAGCGGGGGCAAGGCGAGAGAGACAGAGAGTTCACAGCTAAGATTCTCAGGGCAAATCCTCCCCACCTGCATATTCAAATCACAGACCGCAGTCCATGCACCGAAGGCCCATTTCATGTTGCTTTACATCCATATCAAGGAGGTTTGATCTCTGAGAAAATAAACACTGACCCAGCTTCAAACAAGTCAGACCTCCTGCTATTTATTTTTAGTTCTCTGGATGTGTGCAGATCATCAGCAACGCAGTAAAGAAAATGCAGAAAAGAAAAATGCTTCCCATAATCACCCAGCTAATAAATCCTGGATGAAAGGCTCCTGGGGACAGTGTGTTCTGATGACCTTTGCTGGGGAGGTAGCTCTGTCCCTGAGGAAGAAATGAGATGTGTTGGATGTGGGGTGGATTAGACACTCCTGGCCTGTGCATCCTGAGAGAAGGCTTGAGTCAGGGTGAGTGAGTCAAAGGATGGGTCCTCAGAGGCTGCTCAGAATGAGGAGAATGTGTGTGTATGTATGCTGTGTGCGTGTGTCGGGGGGAAATGAATGTGTTGCGTGTGTGTTTGTGTATGGGGTGTCTGTGTGTGTGTTGGAAAGGGTCTGGTGGAGGATGAGGGAGAGACTGGGGAAGTCTAGTCATGGGTTTTGAACCAGAGATGGGGGTCTCTTTCCAGGGGTTTCATGGGCACTCGAAGTTTTTTTCCTGCCAAGAATCTATTTCTCCTTTTTTCTAGTTGCAATTCTTCTTGAATTTCCCTTTTGCTTAAGCCAGTGGGTTTTACTCACTGGCAAGTGAAAGATCCCTAAATGAACAATGGAAGAGTACAGTAAAAAGAGCACTGGACTGAAAGTCAGGAGACCCAGGTTCCAGCACTGGCTCTGTCACAAACCAGGCTTGTGACCTTGGGTAAGTCACTCCTTCCCCTGCTCTCAGTTTCCCCATCTGTAAAAAGACCAGTGGTTTTCAGATTTTGGGTTTCATGGACCAGTTTAAATCATCATAAATAGCCACATCACCAGCAACTATCACCAACATTTTATGGAAGAAAGACCATTTTAACCCCCAAAGTACAAAGGACAAAGTTGAAAAATGGGGTAAATTTAGATTTAAGAAAAATCCACTAGTTCGTATTTTTTTCCCAGTATTGCCCTAGACAGGAGAAAAAAGCACTGTAGATATACTGCTCTGGTGCCTGGAGTTTGGTGACTATTGAACTTCACATACTCCCAGGCCCATCTTCAAACTGTAATGTCGTAGGATGAATCTTTCAGTTCTGCACCTTTGTCCAAAATTACCAGTCTGTGAATGGTCAGTAGCCCAGCCCTTAGCTGTCCTTTCCTCCTTCTGCACATGAGAGAATGGAAACGTCTATGACGGTAAAGAGACCTCCCTCCACTACTGCTCCTACTATAACTACTGCTACTGCTACTACCATTACTGCTATGAATACCATTC
>NW_006774188.1:502696-523712 GCF_000442215.2 Lipotes vexillifer
TTCCTGCTACTACAGCTACTAAAGTATGAACAACAGCCTGTTCCTGACACTGTTATAAGCACTGTACCTATTTAGAGTTTAAAAAGCTAACTCAAGTTTCACAACAACCCCATGAGGTAGAAATGATTATTATTTGCATTTTGCAGATAAGGACACTGAGGCACAGACAAAATAATGAAGTCACAAAATAATATTCAGTTGACCTTGGACTCTCCTGACTCTGCAGAGGTCAGATTAAATGTATGTGTGTGTCTAAGCTTTGGGACGTGTCTCAAGGCTTATTGTCCCGGATCCTATAATTTCCTACCTGCCAGAGAGAAACTGGTACCTGCCCCTGTCCCTGTATGGATGGTCTCCTTCAGTCAGGGTCCAACAACAACACAATCACTCCAGCTACCATTTACCTTGATGCTCTGGATGAGGCCCTTGGCCTCCATAATCTCGCTTTATCCTCACAAGAGTCCCATAGGAAAGGGGTTTATTGTTTCTCTTTTGAGGGTGACATAACTGCAGCTTACAGAGGCGACCTGCCAAGGTCACACAGCTGGCTGGGATTTGAACTGAGGTCTTCCTGACTCTAAAGCCCCTATTCCTAACCCTGTAAAGAAAGGAGGATACTAGGTCCCATTTTGCAGTCAGAAATATAAACTGCTCAGAGAAGGGAAGTAATGGACCAGGTTGGAGCTGAAACCAGCATCAGGCCCAAATCTCCATGCTTCCTAGGTTCCTGTCCCAGCCCACGAGCACCCCACCTTCTAGATGCTGACCAGGAGAGGGCACTGGACAGGCATTTTTAGAAAAGGAAGGAGACTCAAGGGGAGATTAGGGACAGGACAAAATATCTTGGGGCCAGAGCATGCTGTCCTTGGAGCTCTTGCCAACATGGCTCAAAGTGGCCTTGGCGAGGTATTTGGGAGGGGGTTTCATAGCTGGGCTGGGAAAGAGGGCATCGGGCTGGGTGCAAAAGTTCCCAAGTGGCATACTGGTTCCTTGGTGTCATCTCTCAGCCCCGACTCTTGACCTGCTGGGCTCAAGCTAGTTTTCTCAGCCTGGAAAATGGGGTTCACAGGGCTTACTCAAGAGGCTGGGAAGGAACATGAGATAATGACTTCCTTGATTTTGGAGTGAGGACAAGCCTGAAGACCTTGTTCTGCTCCCGTCCCCCACTCCCTGTCCCCCTCTGTCCCACCAGTCCTCCCCACCTTGGTAACTGGCACCATCCATCATCGGGCTTCTCAAGCTGCAAGTCTGAGATTCAGCCTCGATTCCTCCCTGTCTCTCACTCCAGCCCATCAGCGATCCTCCAGGTCCAACCTCCCAAATATGTCTCGACTCCACCCCTTCCCCACCACTCCACCAACGAGTCCAAGCAGCGTCCTCTCTCACCTGGACACTGCAGGGGTTCCTGAACACTCTCCTTTCCCCCGCTCCTCCCCTAAAGCCAATTCCCAGACCTACAGCCACAGTGATGCATGAAAATTTAAACCAGATCATGTCACTTGCTTAAAAGCCTTCCATGATCTCCCATTCTACGTAGACACAAATCAAAATCCCTAGAATTGGTCTGACTGGTCTGGCCCCTGCCCGTCCAACCGTTTTAGGCCACAGGTCTCACCCTCACTCAATGAACCCCAACCCCAATGAACCTGCAGTTCCTAGAATCCACCTTCCTCCAAAGGGCTTTGGCAACTTCTGGTCCCTCAGCTGAATGCTGTTCCCGGTCAACAGCTTCCTATCACCCAGGCTCAGCTCAGAGAGGTCGTCCCTGACCATCTTTTCTGAAGCAGAATTCTACTTTATATTCTAGCACAGTACCTGTTTATTTCCTTCTGAGCACTCACTACAATATAAACATGTCATTTCATGGCTTTGCTTACTTGTTTATTTTTGGCCTCCTCCATCAGACTGTAATTCCCTAAAGGCAGGGGTCTGTCTGTTTACGGTCGTAGCTCCCTAGCACAGCAGTGGCACTCACATACTTTTGGATGAGAGATTAAAAGTCCATTCCAAAAGTCACAGTAGGATCTCAGCCCAGTGTCTCTCCTGCCCCTCCTGCTTCTACTCCTCTGCTCTCTTCCTCAAGGGGGTGGCCCACTGCACAGGAGGCTGGGAAAGCGAGGAATCTGCTCTCTGGGCTGGTTTCTGACCCCATGGGAAGAACCTGCAAAAGGGCTGAAAGCAGCAGTGAGGTTATAGGGTGTTGATGGGGGCTGGAAGCAGAGCGATAACTCCCAATCGCCCACTCTGGTGTCCTGAGGAGATTCTTTCCCCGGCCTGGTCTCCCTCGTGGAAAAGAAGCCCCCTCTGCTGGACCACACAAGGATGCCGAAGACTGGGTACCACATAGAGGGAGCAGCTGTGAGATAGCCAGGAGTGGGTGAGATCTGGTATTTCAGGGCCAGGAAACAGATGTGGTAGTTTGAAAGGAAGCATTTGTACTCTCCCTCAGGGCTGCAGAACATCAAGATTCAAACCTTGGGTACGTCGCTGGGCAAGGTCTGGCTCCCCCACTAACCCCCCGCTGCTCCATGTAGAGAGTGGGCGGGCTCTCCCGTCCCACACAGGCACCTGGAGTCCTGGGCATTTGCCCAACCTTCTTAAGGGAGGTTGGCCAACCTTGACAGGACAGTAGTTTCTTGTGACATCCCTAGATCCTGGCAAGAAGCCCCAAGGCTCTGGGCAAGAATGGATCTGTAGGTTCCAGGAAAGAGGCTTCTGTGGGAAGCAGAGCTGTGGTGACACTTCTGTACCTCAGGGATCGGCTCGCAAGGAAGTAAGCCCTCTGGGAACCACAGAAGCTCAGAACTGCGTTAGCAACACACTCTATCAGACCTGTCTCTCCCCTTCTCATCCTGAAAAGGAAATATTCAGCAGTCTCCAGAAAGCTGCCTGCTAAGCTCTCCCTGCTCCCCAGTTTATTGCAAAAATGTGTGGGCAGTAAACTCTCCTAATGAGAGGACTACATCCCACACAGTGGCGCCAACGCTAGACACGGCCAAGGACGCGGTGGGGTGACACGTAAAGGGATGCGAGGGCTTGGATCGAATCCAAGGCAGAAAGGGCCTGTTACTGCCTAGAGACTGGGGGTCCAATGGAGGGAAAGGGGAGCGGGTGACATCCAGGCAGGTTTGGCTCGAGGCAGGGGTCCTGGAGCTTATTTGTAAGTGTTCTGTTAACTTTTCAAGTGCCCTTCCTGGGATTTTGACAGCTCAGTGAAAACTTGTATGACCATGAGGAATTTTTTAAACAGTCTCTAGAGCAAAATACAACATAACAAGCACCAAGGACTTAAGTGATTCTACCCTGTTGTGGCTACTGCTCTGTGGGCATCTCACATGGGGCATTGGCTGCCCATGGGCTTCGGTGTTCTCTGCAGTCATCACTATTCCTTCTGTCCAATTCTATGCAGGCACAGGGTCTGTCACCTGAAATGCTGTCTAGTCCTCTAAACGTTCCCATGGTCTGCGGTTTGCTTAGAGGTTAGTGGTTCTTAAACTTCAGGGTTGTTATGGGTCAGCTGACCTGCTTGATAAAATGAATATTCCCAGGCACCCTTCAGAGATTCTGATTGACTAGGTCTGAAGTGTGGCCCCAGAATCTGCATTTCTACAAGCATCCCAGGTGATTCTGATGTAGGGGATCCTAAGACCCCACTTTGAGAAGTTCTAAGAAATCACTGTGCAATTGATTGCTTTCCAATTTTTTTTCTATTTAAATAATACTGCCATGAAGACGTTGTAGAGATTTTTTTTCTTTTACCTTATTTTCTTCAGACATTTTCTTAAAAGAAAGATTATGGAATCAAAGGATCGGAATTGTTTTGCAGTGTTTGCCAAAGTAGTCTCAAGGGAATTTGAATAATTGAACATTAAGTTTTAGCATTTAAATGGATTTTTATAACAGTATAAAAGTTGTCCATATTGCAAGTTCAAGATTTATAATAGGGCTGATCATTTTTCTATATAAAGCTTTGTGTGTAAACTATCGGATCATTTCCTCTGATTACTTCTCAAAAAAGGAGCAGGATCCTGGCCTTTTATAGTTATATCAATTCCTTAGCTATTTTGGATAGAAAGCTTTATTTGCCACATATATTTCTCCCCCTTCTGTGGCTTTCATTTTTGGATTGGCTTTATTACATTCTGTGGCACAAAAGGCTTTTAACAACACATTTGGGTCCATCCATTCTGTCTCTGATATCTCTTTCAGCAGTAGTCAAAATGTTTTCTCATCACAGTTGAAACGCATTTGCTTTTCCATTTCCTTCTCTGGCTTTTCATGACCCATTTGAAACGTATTGTAGTGCACGGTGTGAAAAAATATGGATATAAGCTAATTCTGATCCATGCCGATGTCCCACGATTTTTTTGAAAATTTATTTATTTATTAATTTATTTTCTTTTTTGGCTGTGCCATGTGGCATGTGGGATCTTAGTTCCCCGACCAGGGATTGAAACTGTGCCCCCTGCAGTGGAAGTATGGAGTCTTAACCACTGGACCACCAGAGAAGTCCCCATGATGTACCACGATTTAGATGATATTTGTTAAATAGTGACTCTTTCTTATAGCCTTGTGTTGATGCTCATTCATCTTACATCAAGTCCTTAAATAACTTCAATCTCTTTCTGTAGAGTCTATTCTATTCCCCTGGGCAGATTCTCTTGTCTTTACTCCAAGAAAATACAGTAATGGCTGGCTGGTTATTTTAAGTTCCCCCAAAACATTTTTTGACATTTTGACCATTCATATTCCAGCTGAGTTTTAGAACTTATTTGTTAAATCTTGTGATCCATCTCATTGTGTTTTTAAGTTATATTCTTTTGTAATCTTAACTTTATTTAGACTTTATAATCAAGAGGAGAGTATAGCTCTTCATTCATTCATGTTTTCCTTTACTCTTCCTACTTTAAAATTTTCTTTGAAAAAATATAATTGAGGGGCTTCCCTGGTGGTGCAGTGGTTAAGAATCCACCTGCCAATGCAGGGGACATGGGTTCAAGCCCTGGTCCGGGAAGATCCCACATGCCACGGAGCAACTAAGCCCACGCGCCACAACTACTGAGCCTGCGCTCTAGAGCCCATGAGCCACAACTACTAAGCCCATGTGCCACAACTACTGAGACTGCGCTCTAGAGCCCCCGAGTCACAACTCCTGAGCCCGTGTGCCTAGAGCCCCTGCTCCGCAACAAGAGAAGCCGCCACAATGAGAAGCCCACGCACCACAACGAAGAGTAGCCCCCGCTCGCCGCAGCTAGAGAAAGCCCGCGCGCGGCAACAAAGACCCAACGCAGTCAAAAATAAATAGATAAAATAAAAATGTATATACATACATATATATATCATTTATTCCAAGTTAAATGAATTCCCAACTATTTTGGGGGGAGGGAGGATCATTTTTGTGACTAAGCCAGCTCTCCCTCTTCCTTTTTCCTTCCCTCTGCCCCACTCTTACTTTATCCTTATACTCACTGAAATATAAGTGTTTTGACCCAAAATCCATGCCCATAAAATGATACACTCCCTCACCCCCACCCCGGGCCCAGCGTATGTTGCTTCCTGGCTGCAGCCAGCAGCAGTATGTGAGCTGCTCTGAGGTCACCTCCATCTGTCTTACTCCCTTTTCCTTCCCCGGCCTGTAAGATGGGCAGAATTGTCCTGGCACCACCTTCCTGGGTTAGGACATAGCTGGTTAGGAAGACTTAGAGTATTCCAGAAGTGTCGTCCCTATTTATTGAACAAAACAGGAAGATATAGTGTAGTAAGCTGAATGAGTATCCCCTCACGTCCATATAGAACCTCAGGATGTGGCCTTATTTGGAAAATAGGGTCTTCGCAAATGTAATTAGTTAAAATGAGGTCATACCTGGATTAGAGTTGGCCCTAAATCCAATGACTGTTGTCTTTATAAAAGAGAAAAGAGAGACACAGACACTCACACAGACAGACACACAGACGAAGAATGCCATTTGACAACAGAGGCAGAGATTGGCGTGATGATGCATCTATAGACTAAGGAAGGCCAAGGATTGCTGGTCACCACCAAAAGCTGGCAGAAAGGCCTGGAGCAGATTCTCCCTCAAAGCCTCCAGAAGGAACCAACCCTGCCAATACCCTGATTTCAGACTTCTGGCCCCAAGAACTGTGAGAGAGAAATTTCTGCTGACTTAAGCCACCCATTTTGTGGTACTGTGTTACGGCAGCCCTATGAAGCTAGTCTACACAGGATCCCTGGTCTCACCTGAAATTGTCCCCAGTGCTGACTTTTCATTGTAGGATTATCTAAAACACAGAGAAATCTCCTTGTAAGCCTGCCCCAAAGCAGAGAATGAACAGTCCACTCTGGAATGTAAATACTCAAGAAATGATGAGATTTTTCCTGTTTCCTGACCAACCACAAGTCTCTCTTTGTAGAAGGTGAACTATTTATGGCATATTCCAAGTTCCAAGAACCCAGGGCTCTTTTGCAAGGGAGGCAGTGTGATGTAATTCAAAAAGCTTGGAAACTGGGCTCAGACCACCAGGGCCTAAATCGCGACTCTCATTTACCAGAAGTGTCCCTCTGAGCTGGTCACTTAATCACTTTGAGCTGGACTCCCAATCTGTAAAAGGAGACAATAAAAATTTATACCTAACATATTTAAAGGAGTTATTGCTGGGATCTGATGAGACAGTTTATGGGAAATCATTGTTTAAATTGTAAAGCATCAGGCAGATGTTATCAATCACTAGTGTTTGCCTGTGGGGTGGGCAGGACAGAGAGGAAGGGCAGGAGGGACATTTACTTCTCACTGTATCCTTTTTTTGTTGCATGCATATAGTGAAAATAATATGTTAAAAATATTTTAATGTGTAATGAAGGGGAAAATGTAAATAGAATTGTGTGCCCATTTCCATCGTCGCCCAGAGAAGATATATAGAATGTGGGCACCAATGGCCCTCAGGTAGGAACCTCCGTCTCTCCTGAGCTTCCGGTGCAGGAGCTCCTGGGACACGACCCAGCTCATATCTCCTGAACCATTTTTCCTTGCTTGTGTTAATCCACATTTTGGAAAATAGAATTGGGTGTCCAGCCCTGCCGTGGATTTCACATTGTCTGATTTACCTTTTTGAAATCTAGAGAGAATAGGGACCCCTCTTGCCAAGTGACTGGGGCAACTTATAGAATTGTGTGTAAAGACAAAGGCATATTTGGGAAGGCATTTTCCCAGAGCATTGTGAGGTCTTGTGCTCATCCCAAAGGCACAGCAAGAAGTAAATGCTTTATATCCAGACAAAACTATAATTCTAAAAATACATGCACCCCTATGTTCATAGCAGCACTATTCACAATAGCCAAGAAATGGAAACAACCTAAATGTCCATCGACAGATGACCGGATAAAGAAGATGTGGTATATATACGTACAATGGAGTATTACTCCGCCATTAAAAAGAATAAAATAATGCCATTTGCAGCAACATGGATGGACCTAGAGATGATCACACTAAGTCAGAAAGAGAAAGACAAATGCCACATGATATCACTTATATGTGGAATCTAAAATATGACACAAATGAACATATCTATGAAACAAAAACAGACTCACAGACATAGAGAACAGACTTGTGGTTGCCAATGGGGAAGTGGGAGGGGAAGGAAAGGACTGGGAGTTTAGGATTAGCAGATACAAGCTATTATATATAGGATGGATAAACAACAAGGTCCTACTGTATAACACAGGGAACTATATTCAATATCCCGTTATAAACCATAATGGAAAAGAATATGAAATATATACATGTATAACTGAATCACTTTGCTGTACAGCAGAAATTAACACAACATTGTAAATCAACTACACTTCAATAAAATTAAAAGAAAAAAAAAAGAGGTGATTTAATCAGAGTCTCCAAGGGATCAGAATGGGAAGCAAAGCCTTGCCTCCACTTAATGAAGCTCTCTGCCCACCCCCTGCCAGGTGATGAGCAGGTCCTCCAAGGTCCTGAGGGCTCATCTGGGTCCTTCCCCCCATTCTATGTCCCAGGGCTGTGCCTGACACTCACACCAGCCCACTCACTGCCAAGACTCCACTCCTCCAGTTGTCACCACTGGCCTCTTCGAAAGCTCTATCCCCTCGACACCATCGGCACTAGCTGGTCAATGTGACACTCTACTTGGGTCAGCCTTCTGCCAATAAAGGCCCCCTCTTCATCCTGCTTTGGGGGTATAAGGCTTAGAGCAAAGTCCCTTGAGCCCCCAGTGGGAAGGCTCCTTCGGCTCTGCCACACAGCCCTCTCCTTCGGAGCGCTGACATTTCAGTCCGGCACCAGCTGCAGGGCCGGCGCAGCCTTTCTCCAGAAGCAGAGGCGTTTGGGCCTTGGTTTTGAGTTGGAGCCACCAGGTGAGGATCCTTCCCCACTTTAGCAGTGCCCTGATGTTATTCCCCACAACCTATCTTTCCCAAGCCCAGGCGGCCCTGGGTCCTTGTCATCCAGGGTGTGGGGTTGTCCAGCATAAGAGGGGGCTGGCATGTATGACTGTGGCCTGTCTCCATGGTCCTCAGCTGTAAGCAAGACATAGCCAGGCTTGCCCTCCTCTTGTAAGAGTTTAACAAGGATGCTTGTGATTCCCTTATACACTATAATGGTTCAGAGCAACAACTTTGGAGTCAAAGACAAACCTGGGTTCAATCCCAGCTCCACAGTTCACAAGCCATGCAATCTTGAACAAGTTACTTAATCTCCTGTAATCTCAGTTTCTTCATTTGTACAATGAAGATCAAATAGAGCCAGGTTACAGGGATGTCAAAAGAAGGAAATGAGATAATGCATATAAAGGGCTAACTGTTGGTACCTCGCATGTAGTAAGCACTTAATAAATATTAATTTATTGTTGTTATTAATGAAATGATTTAGTTTCTAGTGATAGCTTAAGCTTGAGCTTGGTGAACTTGAGCAAGTTATTTCAACTCTGTGGGCTCTTATTTTATATAAAATGAGAGGATGGGTCTTGAGCCTTGTATTCCTTCCTACTCCATGATCCTACGATTCCTTTGACCCTAATGGGGTAATTCCACTTGCCACAGGGATCAGATGAGAGAGGCTGCCAAAAGTCTACCAGTCTTCTTCAAACCAAAGCCTGTCTGTCTCCTGGCCTAGATCCCAAGGGCGGTGGCAGGAAGGGCTGTGGGGAGTTTGCCTGTAGGAGTAGCCTGGTAGATAACCAATATTAAAGGAAGGAATGCCAGGCCCTGAAGTCTACCTGAAAAACAGAGTCTGAGTTCCAAAGGAACAGGCATCGCTGAGGAGGATAAATGTCTGCCCCAGACTGAGTCCTAGTAAGAAAAGTTGTGAGGTGACTCCGGGCTGAAAACACGGTTTCTTGAGCTCTCTAAAGAGGCATTGTGGGCATTGGTTAAAGACCTGGCTGAAGAGCCAGACTGCTTGGCACTTTCCTAATGACTTACACACACTTAGTCTTCACAACAACCCAGAATCTTGGTTCTTCCACTTAGCAGCTCTGTGACCTTGGTCAAAGTACTTAACCTCCCTGGGCTTCACATTCCTCATTTGTGTAGCAGGGGTAATAACAGTAGTTCCCCCTACTGAGTTGTTGTGAAGACTAAGTGTATATGAGTCCTTAGGAAAGTGCCAGGCATATAAGTGTTATATAAGTGCTGGCCGCAAATATTTTTATGATATTGCTTTGGGCTTGGTATGCTGAGGACACATTTGCACGTGGGAAGGCAGGTGGTCCCTCTAACGTTGCAGTAGAAACAGTCAGGAGCTTCCCCCTGGAGGTCTGGGGCATAGGTGGAGCTCCTATAAGACACTCTCTGGAGAGTCTCAGAAATGTGTGCAAAAGGCTTTTTGGATGGTCCCATAACAGTGGCAGAGTATACCAGAAAAATATAGTGTCTCACAAATTACTATAACCCCCCCATGCAGGGGCCTGAGGAAACTAAGTTTACCCCATCATTATTCGGGATCGAATCCCCTCAACTCAGATACCCCTGGATGGGCTAAACAGTAAATTGTCATCTGCCATTCAGCGCAAATGAGTTTCTCAGATGAGCCAGTGTTTTAGCAGAAAGCGAGGAAATGAGAACTAAAATTGGATGGGGCAGGCCAGTCCTAGCACGGGCTCTGTGGGGGACAGCAGGTGGGTGGGCCCTGGGTGGCAGACAGGAAGCTCTGAGTATGTTTTGGGCATACGTGGGGATTGCAGAGAGCAAGGAGGCAAAGCACCCGACAAAGGTGGCCTGCTTAAACCTCGGGTTGAAGCCCCTGGGTCCACCATTGACAGAATCTCTGTGGGCCACAGCCCACCGGGGCTGCCCCTCATGCCCTCCCCTGGCCGACCAAGGTGGTCCTTCCCCGCGGAAGCCATCTCGACCGTGTGGGACTTGGCTGCCCCCTAACGGCTACTAGGCAGAAGTTCTTCTCTTATAATTGGAGAAAACGCGAAGATTTCACAACAGCATTTGGATAGCGCTTTTCAGTTAAAAGACACTGTCACAAATATGAGTGTAGCCTTTCTGCTGAGTATGCCCCCTATCTCCCATAGTCTTCAGCCACTTGGAGCATATTTCCCCCCACCCATCCCCAGCCAACTCCAACACTCCACCTTTCCGATTCCCTTGACTCATCTAGTTTTTCCTTATGGGTGGAGGAAAGGGTCCTGGAGCCTGGGGAGGACTGTGTGAGTTCTGACTCCCCCAGGGCCCTGGGTCCTTGCTCCAGCCAGAGGACTGGAGAGCACAGCTGGAAAATGGCAGCCTCTCCGCTCAGCTTGCCTACGTTCTCCCTTCTTCACACAGTGGTCCTGACCCCCTGGACACACCTCAGGCCTAGAATTGCTCTGAGCTGTCTTTGCTTCTGAGTTGCAAACCCCAGGAGCCTGCAACTTTCAGCTCGTCTTTAAAGCGGACTCCATCCACACTATCCCCCCCAAACCAGCACACATCCTGTCCTTTCTCTGCTGCTGTTTGAGGGGCTTACCGATTGTCCCCAGAGTGAAGGGGGTAGCAGATAATGAAACCTCCAAGAGGGCAAATTACAGAGGTCCCCATACTTTCAAAGGTCTCACAGCCATGGTCCCTCGTCTTTGGCTCCTGACTCTGCTGAGATCATCGAAAACCCCAAGGGTGAGGTTCAGATCCTCTTGCCTCCTCAGGAGCTCGGCCACGATGCTCTCAGACCCAACAGTATTCTCCCTTGTGTGGAGTGTCCTAGACGCCATTGCTGATTATCTTTCCACAGGAAAAGGTAATCTGAGAGTCATACTGAATATTTTAAATGTTTGATGTGGTATGTGTTTTGGTTTTGGATGTGTTATTTTGAGAAACCACTTACTGATGTCTTGTTTGGGGCAGCATAAGCCAGCCATTAAAATGGTTTCATTCTGCATATTAAACTTTGTTTCCCCAGGCAAGGCAAAGCAGTTGAGCCAGTTGGGATGATGTTCTTCCTCTCAAAGTGAGACCTGGGAAGAATTAAGGCAATGAGAGGGGAGGATGCAATGGAGGGGAGCTGGGCTAGAACCACGGGGGGACCGACTCCCAAGCACATGATGGGATCACAGCAGTGGTCATGGCTTTCCTGATCCGATGGCACCCTGAGAGCCAGCCTGACCCATTGAGCTTTGCCCCCCATGGAAGCCTCAGCAGGCTGGGGCCCAAGAAATGGGGAGGATGTAGGATGCTGAGAATGGACGTGAGAGGGAAGATGGGGGTGGAGGGGGTTGGTTCTACTTCCTTCTCTCTTAACGACTCCTAATATTTCAGCTTCTCTCCCCTGCCTGGTGTTGAGCATTCAGTTCCATTGGACCATAATAGGTGAGAAGAAAGAGAGGGATTTAAAATCCTTGAATTCCTCCAACTATTGCAGGAGCCAACAGAAACACCCACCAAGGGCTCACTTGCACTTGGATGCTTCCAAGTAGGGTGACAGCCACACACTTGCCCTTTCTGGGGGGAAACAACACCCCCTGAGATGGAAGAAACACTTGGGACCTAAAGGTAGCTGCATCAGCACAAGCTCGTTATCCACACCCTTCCCTATTTTTTTTTTTTTTGCGGTACGCGGGCCTCTCACTGTTGTGGCCTCTTCCGCTGTGGAGCAGAGGCTCCGGACCCGCAGGCTCAGCGGCCATGGCTCATGGGCCCAGCCGCTCTGTGGCACGTGGGATCTTCCCGGACCGGGGCACGAACCCGTGTCCCCTGCATTGGCAGGCGGACTCTCAACCACTGCGCCACCAGGGAAGACCACACCCTTCCCTTTTTTGCAGCTCCCTCAGACTGTGCCAATATTACCACAACTCCCTCCAGTTTTTTCTCAGACTTCCCGCTTCCTCTTTCCTGTGCTCCCCACTTTCCCTGAGTTTCCCAGTCTGGCAATGGGCACAGCCTCTCCCCACTCTGTGGCCCTTCCCCACCTCTCAGTCTTGGCCCCCTTAAGGGCTCCCCATTCTGTGAGCACCAAGGGTGCCCAGACTGTGCTAGGGGCTGGTAGAGGAAATTCCTATAGTACAATCTCTCTTACGAAGAAGCTGGTTGGGGAGGAGACTGGGGAGGGGTGGTCATAGGTCAGGAAAGAACTACAGGGACTTCCCTGGTGGCGCAGTGGTTAAGAATCCGCCTGCCAATGCAGGGGACACAGGTTCGAGCCCTGGTCCGGGAAGATCCCGTGTGCTGCGGAGCAACTAAGCCCGTGCACCACAACTACTGAGTCCGGGTACCACAACTACTGAAGTCCGCGTGCGTAGAGTCCATGCTCTGCAACAAAGAGAAGCCACCGCAATGAGAAGCCCACAGACCACATCGTAGAGTAGCCCCTGCTCACCGCAACTAGAGAAAGCCCGCACGCAGCAATGAAGACCCAAGGCAGCCAAAATTAATAAAAATTTTAAAAATTAAAAAAAAGAAAGAACTACAAAGCCTTGTCGTAAGTACTATCCTAGAGGTTTATACAGATGGTCGCTTAATTTTTTGAATTCAGTTTTGGAAACAATATGCTCCCAATCCCTTCTTGTCCCTTTCCTTCCAGCTTGGGACACTTTTGAGAGAATGTGATGTTTGTTGCTGCAAACACACTGAAGATGACAGGGCAGAAAAATGGGAAAAGCCTGGTTTTTGATGGCAGCATTAAGTCATTGAATCAAGTCTGAAACCATCTATCTCCAGACTTTTTGTTAAGTGAATAAAAACATCCCCCTAGGGTTTAAGCTACTGTTAGTTGACTTTTTGGTTGCTTGTAGCCCAAAGCATTATAACCAATACACATTTTCTTCCCTGAATGAGAGAAGCAAGTTAAGGGGGATTTGGGGATAGACAAATCACAGTTCTAGTGACCAGTCTGGGCAAACCCAAGTTCTTTGTGGACAGGGGCAGAAAATCCTGTGGTAGATGGGCCAACTTCACCTTTAACTTTTTCAGCCAATATTTATAGAGTGGCACCTACGTCCCGGGCATCATGGTTAAGTTGCTGAGGCTAAAATCAAGAGCAAAACCACACACGGTCCCAGTTCTCATGAGATTTAGAATCCAATGAGGGAGTAAGACATTAACCAAATAGTAATCCTAACAAGTAAATAATTAGAAGCTGAGCTAAGCACATGGAGGAAAGGAACAGATGCTGTGAGAACCTACAATACAATACATACAACAAAGCCTGGAAGCTGGAAAGACCTCCCTGAGAAAGCAATCTATCTATCTACAAGCCAGGAGCTGAAGGAGGAAGGGGACGGGTGAACCAGGCAGAAGCTAGTGAGGGCTAGGGATACTGGGAGCAGTACATGCAAAGGCCCTGGGGCAGAAGGGAACAAGGCTGGTTTAAGAGCTCTGAGAGGAGCAGACTAGAGTTTAAGTGTGTTGAAAAGTTTGCCTTCAGTGTCTCCCCAAATCTGGCCTACGAGTGTTTCCCATGATCCCCCCTGCTTCTTTGCTCATCCCACACTGCCCTTCAGGAACCCTGTGTCTTCAAGGCTCTTTGACTAAAGTTTGCACATTCTGGAACTCCACCCAGACCTGCCTTTCCCTCTAACCCCACCCTTCAAATGACCCTCCTCCCTATCAAAACCCCCTTTGCCTCCCCAAAAACCAATCTATCAAAGAATTTCTCCTACATTTTCTTCTTAAAAAAGAGTGAGAGGGCTTCCCTGGTGGTGCAGTGGTTGAGAATCTGCCTGCCAATGCAGGGGATACGGGTTCGAGCCCTGGTCTGGGAGGATCCCACATGCCGCGGAGCAAATAGCCCCGTGAGCCACAACTACTGAGCCTGAGCGTCTGGAGCCTGTGTTCCGCAACAAGAGAGGCCGCGATAGAGGCCCACACACTGCAATGAAGAGTGGTCCCCGCTTGCCACAACTAGAGAAAGCCCTCGCACAGAAACGAAGACCCAACACAGCCAAAAATAAATAAATAAATAAATTTATTAAAAAAAAAAAAGAGTGAGAGAGCAAGTGAATGAGATATTGAGAGAGAAAACCAGCCTGCACTGTTGGAATTCAGACAGCAAGCAAAGAATTTTAGGCAGGAGGCAGGCCCTGGGCGTGGCACCTCCCACACACCCTCCTCCATAAGACACCAGTGGGCTCTGCATGGGAGATGTCTGGGGTGCAGGTCGGGCTCTCAGGGTGGGCCGGCTGCTCCCTTCCCTTCCTGGATACACCAGTAACTTCTCCTCAGCCATGGAACTCAGAGGTCTCTGTACCCAGGTTTCTCACCACAACTGTGCCCGGGGCTTTGGGGGAGGGCTGGGCCACCCTCTGAAGAACTGACTTCAAAAGGCCTAAGCAGTGGGCTTCCCTGGTGGCGAAGTGGTTGAGAGTCCACCTGCCAATGCAGGGGACACAGGTTCGTGCCCTGGTCCGGGAGGATCCCACATGCCGCGGAACGGCTGGGCCCATGAGCCATGGCTGCTGAGCCTGCGCGTCCGGAGCCTGTGCTCCGCAATGGGAGAGGCCACAACAGTGAGAGGCCGCAATGGGAGAGGCCACAACAGTGAGAGGCCGCGTAATGCAAAAAACGAACAAACAAACAAAAAGGCCTAAGGAGCGGCAGTGTGGCCCAGTGGGAGGAGGCTGGCTTTGGAACTAGACAGCTCTGGGGCATGACCTGGGCCATCACTAAGCTTTCTGAGCCTCAGTTTCCTCATCTGCAAAAAGGTAGTAAGATTATCTTCTTTATAGAGTTTCTGTGAGGATTAGAAATAAAAATGTATAAAAGAAGGAGAGAGAGGAGATTTTTAAACCTAAGCTAGGGCTCAAGCACAAATCTAGTGTCCAGGAATTAGCATTCAGTCTCAATTTCAAATATTTTGCCCTACATGTCCACTCCCATGTATTGGGCCCTGGGTCCTGAGTTTTTATTTGGAAAGCAAGATGATCCCTGTAAGTCAAGATCTGCATGGTCCAATTTGCTAGCCACTGGTTACATGTGGCTACATGAATTCTAACTGCAATAAAATTTAAACTTCAGTTCCACACCCTAGCCACATTTTAAGTGCTCAATAGCCATTAGTGGTATTGGACAGGGCAGATATAAAACATTTCCATCAGAAAAGAAAGTTCTATTGGATAACGCTGGCTTAGAGAAAAGGACCATGTGTAAACAGGAGGTCTGTTTATTTTACTTGTCATCCCACTCCTGGACCAAGACACAGACTGGGACCAGCTGGTGGTTAGAGAAGCACTACGTGCGTGCAATTGTGTGTGTGTGTGTGTGTGTGTGTGTGTGTGTGCACGCGCGCACATGCATGTGTGTATGGGTGGTGGACAGGCCAGGTGTCCAGCCCTCAGACTTTTAAGATGAGCTCAGTGACACCACTTGCAGGACTTGAGCTGGTGGGTAAAGTCGCAGAATGAGAGCCCACCACAGAGGTCTCAAACCTGCCCCATCTGTGAGACAGCAAGGCTGGGGGCAGCGAGGAGGTCCCCACCCTGGAACCCAGTCCTGACTCAGGACCCCAGGAGGAAGGACCTCCTGGTGTTAATTCTAAGGCAGAAGGGGAAGAAAGTGTGAGGCTACGAGATGCAAATGTGCAGCCCTTGGGGCACAGGGACATGTAACTCAGATAGCTACCTTGATTCAGGGGCTACGACCAGGAGCCGGAGAGTAAAACAAATACACTTCCCAAGAGTCTGCTCCAAAAAGGACACATGAGGAGGGGACTGAGTCATCCCAGGTCCGAGGGCTGGGCTGACTCACCCCAGGTCTGCCCTCCCTGGTTGCCTCTGGGTCTCACACACAAGCACTGCATCCTCTCAAGTTGACCATGGTCTTCAGGGAAATATGGACTGTTCCCCACCAGGCCTACTTCCCAGAGACCCTGACATCATAGGTGACAGGCTTCCTACCCAAGTCCACTTCCAGGAGCCAGCAATGTACTGAGCAGGCCACAGCCACAAGGAGAAACACCTCAAGGCACCCCAGAGCATTTCAGGCCTACAGACCAGGCAGCTCCCTGGGATTGTGCTACAGAGTTACCTGTCCTCCAAAATGCCTCCATCCCCTGCATCCTGTTATTTATTCAGAAGTCACTGGAGGGAGACGCAAGAGGGAGGAGATATGGGGATATATGTATACGTATAGCTGATTCACTTTGTTATACAGGAGAAACCAACACACCATTTTAAAGCAATTATACTCCAATAAAGATGTTTTAAAAAATTTTAAAAAAGAAGTCACTGGAGGGATTTCCCTGGCAGGCCGGTGTTTGGGACTCTGTGTTTCCACTGCATGGGGCACAGGTTCAATCCCTGGCCGGGGAACTAAGATCCCATGTGCAGAGTAGCATAGCTAAAAACAGATAAAATAAAATATTACACGTTTAAAAATAGAAAACAAAAGTGATAAAAAAGAGAAGTCATTGGAGAACCAGGCCTCTATGCTGCTCCATTCCTTGGGAGACCACCTCCGTAGAATACAATACACTATCTCACAGCACCTCTGAGGTTACGAGCCCAGAGTTGGAGTCAGACCTGTACCACCTTGGCAAGTTACTTCTGTTTCTTTACCTGTACATGCAAAGAAAAACAGCAGCTACCCCACAGGTCTGTTGGGATTAATGGACCACTTAGCATGGTATCCTAAATATGGCAGCTATTACTATTATTATTACTAGTAAGCTGTGGTGACACACAGGGCTGAGCCACAGCTCTGTCTGGGGGTAGCTGAAGGGGGCTTCAGAAGAGGGGCCACTGAGGTGGGTCTGCCACAGGCAGGGTCATGCTAGAGAGGGAAGTGGGGAGGACCATTCTGGGAGGAGGACAATTGCCTTGTCCAGTCCTTGGGGCTGCCTGCCTGACTGGGCTGACCCCTGAGCCTCACCCGCTTTTCCCTTCCTAAGACAATCAAGAGACACCGCGAGGGGTAGGAGGGAGAGAGGGAGGGAGGGAGGAGGTGGCCATGATCTGTGTCCTTGTTTAGGGTGGACACAAAGCTGAGGGCTGGATAGCTCACCACCGCATCTTCACATCTCTGGCCATAGCGTGTCCCCATCCCTGGAAAAGTGCCATGAGGGATCCAGGACTGTCCTCAATATAAGCTGCCTGGTGGTGGTCTCTAGAAAGAGAAGGCACAACTGCCATCTTAGCACGGATTACCCTGTCTTGTCATAGGAAGTGACGAGCAGGTCTGGTTCTCAGAATGACCTCAGAAACTCACTGTCGGTCTTTTTATCCTAATAATGACAACTAAAATTGTAACAGTGGCAGTAATGTTTAAAACCTGCAATTTTTCTGGTATCAATTTCCTTATTGCTATGTTGATATCTCATTCATCCAGAATTCAATATCTGGCAACCTCACTCATGTGCAAAACAAAGCACAGAATCAGAAATCAGGTGAAGGAGGAAAAGCCTGGAGAAACTGAAATAGATATCACATGATGACAGCACTAATGCTTTTGGACGCCATTTATCCCTTTTTTTAAGCACCATCTAATAACCCGGGTTAGTTGTCTGAGTCTAATCAGATTGTAGGCAATTTATAGAGTAGCTGCTGGAGATGGGCACCCTGACAGCAAGAGAAGTGGCAGTTGGTAATAAGGGGGGAGAGAGAGAAACTATGAAAAGCAGACCACAAACCCATAAAGCACAGCAGTCTGGATCTGTTTCAGAGGGCGTGTTTGACAGCATCTCTGCAGTTCCTGCATAATTCCATGCTCTTACCAACGGGCTCAGAAGATACATCACTAGAAGTCCAAAGGGTGAGTGATGCAATGGTTAGCACTGTGTTCATATAGGGCCAACCCGCACCCATCCAGTCTCAAGCTCTCCCCAGCATTTCTGAGAGATGCAATGTTACCTACTTCTTGTTACCACTTTTTTTTTCCCCACTGAGGAGACAATCCAGAAGGAAGATCCCTAGCCTGGTGTCTGGAGACCCGAGTCATCCATCCACCCAACCGTTATTCTTTGAGCTCCTGCTATGGGGCTCCATTTCCTCCCCTGTAAAGTGAAGGTTGGTCTACGTCAGCTCTCAGACTGATAGTGCATGTTTTCAGGACGAGGCTGTTTGGGGCTGGGCAATAATGATCACTAACATTATCAAGGATTTACCAGGCACAGGTGCTTTCTAAGTGCTTTACATAGCTAAGCTTTAATCCTCCAAACAACCCTGTGAGGCTCAGGTTAAGTGGCAAAGGGCCCAGCAATTGTTTTAATACCTAGCTGTCAATGTCTTGAAATTCTTAATTTTTGAACCAGGAGCCCACTTTTTCATTTGGTATTGGGCCCTGCAAATTATGTTGCCGGTCTCCCCTCTAGAGTAGCTGAGTAACTGACAGTTGTGGTCCCTGACCAACGACAATAGCTAGCATCATCTGAGAGCTAGTCAGAAATGCAGAGTCCCAGGCCCGGCACAGCCCTCCAGAGTCAGATCTGCGCTTTTATCAAGATCAGATCCAGAGCCTGCAATCTCAATCGCTGTCGTCTGCTATTTCCTTCCATGTCCGCATTTACTGGAAACAGGAAAGACCTCAATTTCTGATCAAGTGAGAGGAGATTCACCTTGCTTCTGGGAAGTGGGCTTCTAAGGGCCCCAGATCCTAGAACAGAGTGGGCAGGCCCCCGCACAGACTGTCAGCAGCGTCGTCTAATTCAGACGTTACACTGTCCCCAGGACCGGACTGGGGTGGGACTAGGACGGCGGCGCCAAGGAGCGGAGGGTGCAGAATTTAAGGAGGCACGCGCTCCCAGGTACTGATTCCGCAGCCGCACGGCTCTGATATGCGTGCCTCAGGTGAGAAAAGTGAAAAGTGAAAGTGAGGGGAAAGTGAGAAGTCTCGGTTAGCTGGCGCTTCCCCAAACAGTGCGGTGCCCGTCGCTGTTCCGCAGGCGCGCGTGGGGCGCTTAGAATCCCCAGTCCTGGGGATTTCTGGTTAGAGCAGCTCCGGTGCAGGGTATGCCAAAAAAGAGCCTGATTTGCTCAGAATCAGAATTCAATCCTTTCACCATCTCTTATCATTTTTAACCCTAGGAAGCTGGCAGCAACCCTCTACCCCTCTGGTACCTTTAAGCTCACAGCTCTGCGTTGGAGATGGTTGGGGCTGCCTTCACCCTGCATCAGAGAACCCCACCCCGGGGCGGAGCTGGGTGCGTGGGGCCTGCGGCTTTTGTGCCCGCACGAGTGCAGGTGGGAGGCCAGGCTGGAGATGGCTCACCTGAATTCAGCTCGAGCCATTCACAGCACCCGGGAGAGGCCAGAGACTCCTTGGGGCAGCGTCTAGCTGGGGCTCTGCATCAGCAAGGGCGCTGATCTTCAGCTGGCACCCATGGCTGCTGGAGTGGAGAGGGTCCTGCTGATGGGAGGGCTGAGAAACTTAGTGATTTTCCAGGGCCGAGGTTCCCAGAGCCGACTTAACTTCAGAGCTTTTCCTCACCTGCAGAGATTTCTAAAATTAGGATTCTCTAATCCACACAAATCAGAATCTCCTGGAGCTGGCCCCTGCTACTTTTGTACGAAGTAGAAAAAGGTGCCCACTCTGAGCAGATGTGCCCTGCTGGGATGTGGCTTGGCAAGTGGATGGAGCCTTTAGGTGAAGAAACCCCCTCCCCTTAGGAATGCAGCCCCGGGGGCTCGGAGACCTTGGACTGAGGGACATACATTGCCCTTCGGCCCCCATTTGCCCGCTTTATGCAGAACAAAACCTGCACTGCTGTGAGACACGGACCTGCGTGAGGTTGGTAAAAGCCTTGCAGGTATTTCTGATGACTTGCCAATGGGAGTCTCTGAGGCCTGGAGAGTGGATGTGATACATCTTGGCCAAACATGGCGTCATGGCCACTCACTTCCTGTGGGGTTCCTCAGACATTCCCAGGCCAAGGTTCTGCCCCTTTCTTTATTACCCGCACAGAATAAACAAAAAGAAAGCCTAACCTCCAGGAATAACATTTAGGGAAGGGAGTGAAGGAGGGAAGAGGAAGGAAGGGGGAAGAGAAGGAGGGGAGGGCCCTTATCTACATTAAACAGGTCCAGCTCTGCCTGTGAGCACAGCTGAGTCATGCTAGGTGTCCTGCTCCACCCCCCACCTCCCGGAAGTGAGACAGCTGCCAATGGGCATTTCTCCTTCAGGACTGGGTTCTGGGGGCTACACAGGCTTGCTGGTACTGGTGGCAGGGAGTCTGGGCTCTCCTCCACCAAAGGCTGGCTGAGCACCCTGGAGGGAGTGACACCCCTCCCAAGGTGTTCCAGCCTTTCCAGTGGAAAAGGGAGGTGAGTTCCACGGTGTTAATGAGAGGGCACTCCACCCCTTCATGTCTGAGAGAGGTTCCGAGTCATGTAGTTCTTTTGGCATTGCCCTGTAGCATCCATTATGGTGAGAGTGGGCAGCTGGGATAGACAGGTGGGTGTATCAGTCAGTTTTCACTAAGTTACACCATGGTAACAAACAACCCCTCCCTTCAAACCTCAGTAATTACAACAACAAAGGCTTACTTCTCACTCAGTCTGGCTGCAGCTCCCTTCCCAAGTTGTCTTCATTAATGCATCCAAGCTGTAGGAACAGCCCCTCTCTGGGTCATGCTGGGCTGTGGCA
>NW_006774188.1:523833-533637 GCF_000442215.2 Lipotes vexillifer
GAAAGAGCAATGGTGGAACCAAGTGATGGTGCTTAAAGCACCTGCTGGGATATGCAGCTGACGTTTCATTGGTCAAAGCAAGTCACGTGACCCATCCCAAGTCACTTGCGTGTGACTTGGAGCAGGGACGTTTGATTCTATCACAAGGATAGGGCAGTGAATAATCGGGAACAGTAATGCAATCTCCCACAGTGGGACCCTGACTTAGGCCAAGGGGATTCCTTCTAAGGAAGAGAGAACATCCTTTGGCCAAAGGAGACAGTATGAAGTGGTGAAAAGAAAAAGGCTTGGAATCAGACAGGTCTAGATTTTAACCTGGACTCAGCCACATACTAGCTGTGTGATCTTGTCCAAGTTATTTACCTTCTCTGACTCTTCTTTTCCATCTACAGAATGGGTATAATACTTAGTTCACAGGGAAATTTTGAGGCTTAAATGAGATAGTAAATATTAAGTCTTTGGCACATAGTAGGAATACAGTAAATAAAAACTCCCTACTCTACTCCCTGCCCATCTTTTGGATTTTATCCATAACTCTGGAGGTATTTATTACCAAGACTCCATCTACTAACCTCACAGGGTTGGGATCAAGTGGAACAGAGAGAATTTATTGTGTCCTTACTACGTACCAGGCACTGAACCACACAGTTTACCTTCATGATCTCACTTGTTTTGTCCAATAACCCTGTGAGGTAGGTACAATTATTACCCCATTTTATAGATGAGGAAAATAAGGATCAGAGAAGATAAGTAACTTGCCAAAGGTCATGCAGTGACAGAAACAGGATTTAAAGCCATGCTTTAGATTCCAGGACCCATGCTCTAGAGCAATGATTTTCGAGAGTGATTTGTTTGGTAGATAAGAAAAGAAACTGAGAGTAAGTTTGGAAACTTATGGCAGGTGGAATTGCCATGACATTCAAGCGAAAGCAAAATAGCCTTATTTCGCTGAACAGAATACACACCAGTTTAGGTGATGTAGAAGTCTCTGGTAAGTTGCATGTGGCGGAGGCCATTCTAGTCATGCAAGTAGGACCACAATTGTCTATGACTCAGAGGAAATGAAAATCGCTGGTCGTCACCACAGACGGTGTGAGGGGCAGTGATCTGGAACACTGCATTCACTATGTGCTGGTGGGCCTGCTGGGTCAGCTGCGGCAGACCAGGGAAATATTTGTGGTTAATCAAAATGATACCTTGTTTACACTGATGGGTGAGGCCTGGGGGCAGGGTTTGTGTATTACCCATGGCAACTGGTTTGTGCCTTGTACACAGGATACACTCAATATGAGTCTCCTGCTCCAGTGAGTGAATGAATGAATTGATGGATGAATGAATGAATATGTTTCTCACTGTAAGAGGGCAATTTGATGGCCTTGGGCAAAGCCACGATTTGGGCAAAATTTCTCTTCCAACTTTTCCTGTTGCCTGCACTCTTAGCTCCTCTCTCCTCCCCCTTTTTGTCTCTGCCTAAACTTTTACATGCCTTCAGGATCCCACAAGCCCTCCTTTTCCTGTGAGTGGTGCCCTATTCTGGGTCTCTCACTGCCCCTTTCCCCAGCAACTTCCCAGTTCTGAGTCTCTCCCAGGGGGACCCCCTCCAGCTGACTGCCCCTGGGGAGTAGGGGTCCACTCCCAACAGAGATAAAACAGAGATAATACAGAGCATAGGCAACTGGGTATGGTCTGTGTTGGGTTTGATAGACACAGGAGACCGGCATTAGTATATGCTGCTGGTGAGGGCATCTAGAAATGTGGTACATTTCTAGAAAGCAGTTTGGCAACATGTATCAAGAATTTTAAAAATTCATATGCTTTAACCTAAAATTAAGCCCTAGATATTTATCTGAAATAATCAGGGATGTAGCAAAATCTTTATGTATAGAGATATTTATCATAGCATCATTTACACAGTGAAACAGGAAATTCAACCTAAATGGAAATGATCAAATAAATACATTATGAAATAGGCATGATGAAATATTATGCAGCCATTAAAGTTATGTTTTTGAATTGTTTTTAATGATTTGATGAGATGCTTATTAGCTATGACAAATGGAAAAGGAAGGGTTTAAATTTTTTAAATAAAATTTAATAAAAATATATGTGCATGTAAAAATACTCATCATCTGTCTAGGTGATGGGATTTGAGTGGTTTTGTCCTTTTGGGTATTTTCTAAACTTTCTATAATGAGCACAGATTATTTTTATGATCAGAAAAAATACAGAAAACATTGTTTAAAGTCTTTTCTGGTTTTGCAGACAGTCACTCCCTCACTGCAGTCCTGCTCTGATGCAGGACACTGCTGGGGGAAGTGCCCCTGCATTTGCCAGGAGCAAGCCTTACATGGTTAGCTTGTATTCTGGTCCTGGCTTTGCCACTAACTGGCTGTGGGACCGTGGACAAGTCATTTTATTTATCTGGGCTTTGGGGTCCTCATTTATAAAATGAGGTTACTGGATTAGATGATTTAAGAATTAAATTCTGATCCTGTGATTCTAACAAACTCACTGGGTCAAGGTATTCATTGTGAATAAGGCTTCATGATTTATCCTTTTCTAGTGTTAGTAAATGGGATTCTTAGCTATAGCTAAAGAAGTGACTCTCTAATGGTAGAATTTCACATCAGACTGTGAATCACCTACACCCACATACTGACCTTATAGCTCTCTACAGCTTACACATTCTAGACATCAGCTGGCCCTTTTGAGAGAGTCAGAGTCCCTTCCACATCAGCCTCTGGCCCTGAAAGGGAGAAGGGAGGTGTCTCTCTGGAAGAACAAGACAAGTTCCTTGGTCCCGAGTTTCCTTCCCTTCCCTGCTTCCTTCCTCCAGTCTCAAGCTGTTTCCCACTGTCTCTCTGCTTCCTCTGTCTCCATCCTCTTAGCTGTGGTTGAGTCTGGTTTATGTTAGTGTAGTTCCCTGGTGGACTGGTGGCTCAGCCACCACAACCAGGGGAAGAGGGAGTGTGACTCATGCCCTGTGTCCAGTGAGTCAGACTCGGGGTGGGCTGGACCAGGGGCTTCCCTAGGACAGGAAGCAGGTTCTAAGTATGCAGAGGCCTTAGCTCCCTCCTAATACGGACACTGCCAGGATAGAGGACCAATCTTTCTCCCTTTCCCATTTCTGTGAACTCATTCAGGAACCCCTCTTGCCAAAGAAAATGCCACCTCTTCTAAGCCTCAGAAGGTTGTGTCTGGGTACGGCCAAAACTGCCTCTGTGCCAAATGGCTGCCCCCCAGCATCCGAGAAGAAGGAGAATAACAGACCATAGTTAGAGCCAAAGAGGATAAGAATCTCCCATGCCAGTCTCTCATGTCCTGGGTCTGAGCCTAGCAAGTTTTCACAGCTCCGATTATCCTTTCCTCCTCTTCCCAGCTCTTGACATGAGAAACAAGTGAATTCACACTGCCCTGGGGTTAAAATCCAAGTTTGTGTGACCTTTTGGGCAAGTTATTTAACTGCTTCAAGTCTCAGTTTCCTTGGCTGGAAAGAATGAGATAATAAACTCACCTCACGGCATGTTGTGCATTAAATAGAACCCAGCACCCAATACAGGCCTGGCTTTAGAAGGTGCTGAGTCGATGTTCAGTCTGCAATGAAGTGGAAGCCCCATTGCTTTTGGACTCCTATGAGATCCAAAAGTCGCTTTGTGCAGAAGGCTGAAATGGGCCATTTCCAGGGCACAGGAGCCCGTTGTGCTTTGGGAGTGGGCTCCAGGCTGGGTCTGAAAGGCAGCCAGGGGCACCATCTCCCAATCTAGAGCTTTCTCTTCCCTTTGAGGCATCTGGGGCCTTTCCCCTTCCTGGTGAACAGTCCTAACAGGGCCCTTCACACTGCGGGGCAAACAAGGAATAAACTGACCTTCTCCTAAGGACTACCAGACAGGATCAGTTTCACTGACGCTTCCTTTTGTTTTCAGGCTCCAATATGGCTTGGCTTGTTGTCCATCCATCCAGTCCTCACTTAAATTTGTGACATTTTGTTCATCATGGATTTTTTTTTTTTGCATTTTTACTAAAATTTAAAAAAATATTTAACATTTTAAAACATTGCATTAAAATATTATTTATCTTGATTACTGAGCTCCTTGGCACTCCCTTAACGTTTGCCCCTCATGATGGAAACTTCAGCTCTAACCTTTTGAGGGGAGAGGTGTATTTGGGGGACAGACTGTGCCTGCTTCCTTAAACCTGTGACCTTGCTAATGGGAACTTTTCTCTGCCCCCACCGGAGGCCAGGATAAAGCTCCCAGCCTGGTTCCAACTCCTCCACTCTCCCACCCCCATTTCCATGGAGCTCAGGAATGACCCCAAATCTTTGAAATCCTTTCGGTTCAGCTTAATTCCGTTAAGTATTAGTCAACGGCAATATACTAAGTGCCAAGCAAGTACCTGCTTAAGGCTAGGAGTGGAGGAAGATGGGCAAAGACGGGAAGAGTCAGAGGCGCAGAGCGCGCTGGGGGAACCTGGATGGAGAGAGCCTGGGCGGGGGAGGCTCCGGGAGGCGACACGGGGGCGGCCCTCCCCTGAGGACTAACCACGGACCCTAGGGCACCTTCGGCGGGGAGACCACGTCAGAAATCCCGTCCAGGACTGACTTCCTGCCCGGGAGGCCCCGCGGCCTCGGGCTCTGGGCGCGGGCCAGCGGGGCGGCGCCGGCGCCGGATCGGAGGCGCTTCCTGGGCGCAGCGCGCGCCGAGCTGCGCGCGGAGGAGCTGGAGGCGCGGGACGGCGCACCGGAGAGGGCGCGCCGGCGGCGACATGGAGGACGGCGTGCTCAAGGAGGGCTTCCTCGTCAAGAGGGTGAGCGCATCGGAGCCTCTCCGGACACGGCCCGGGGCGGGCCCGCGGCGGGCGCCGGCTCACCTGAGCCCTGGTCGGGCGGCCTGGGGCCACGCTGGGCGGAGTCGCGTGTAGTGGGGAGAGCCGGGTGGAAGGTGGTTGGGGGTGAGCTTTAGATAGAAAAGAGGGGCCCGGGCACAGGCGAGGAGGAGAATCCGGCTTGGCTGGGGCGTGTGTGGGGTGCAGGGGGCGGCTACTCGTAGTGGACAGCTTAATTAAAACAACTTACTGAATACGAAGCGTATAGGATTTAAATATGATGTATTAAAACAACGAAAGTGTGTTCGGTAGTCCCCAGCGCCCGTCCAGTTAATGCATCATCTCCTATATTCTTCACAATAACCCGTGAGGGAGGAGGAAGTTTATGTTTCTTAAGCCCCTACTGTGCACCAGTCCTGGACGTTGTCTCCTTTAATCCTCCCAACAGTCCGACAGGTTGGTGGTACCACATTACCCCCCGTTTCTTCAAGGGGAAAACAAAGCTCCAAGAGATTAAGTAGCTCAGGATCTGGACTAGTGGGTGATGGAACAGGATCAAACCCACTCAGGCCGACTCCAAACCGTTTTCTGCCCACTGCAGGGTGGGTATTGTTATTCCTGTATTACAGATGAGGAAAGGGGTAGAAAGATGAGAGCGCTTGCCCAGAGCCCCAGGGCTAATAACAGCCGGGACTGGAACTTCCATCCTCGTTTCTTCCACATCACCCCATGTGGCCTTTCCCACAGCAAGCAAGAGTCCAGACAAACACTCAACATATAGGGAGGGCTTCCCTGGTGGCGCAGTGGTTGAGAGTCCGCCTGCCGATGCAGGGGACACGGGTTCGTGCCCCGGTCCGGGAGGATCCCACATGCCGCGGAGCGGCTGGGCCCGTGAGCCATGGCCGCCGAGCCTGCGCGTCCGGAGCCTGTGCTCCGCAACATTGATGTTCACACTAAACATTTATGCTAACCCTAAGAGCAGAGCATAAAATCTGGGGATGAGCCTTTTGGCTCCTCTGAGTTTATAGCCTTGGGAGGGGGCTGGATGAAGAGGGATGAAGGGACTCGGCCTCCGCTGGCCACCAGATCAACCCCGAGGTCTCACGTCACTTTCTGTTCAATAGGTAATGCAGCCATGTTATTTTACACATTATTTGACATAGGAGGGTGGGTGTGTTTGCTCAAAACTGTAAGCAGGAGGTGTAGGAGGCTGTGCCGGATCAAGGGTCAGAGTGGATACAAGCAGGTACAAAATTCCACACCTGTTCCATGCCACTGGGATTAAAGTGATAGGTTGGTCCCTCACAGTTTGTGGAGGCAGCTGCACCTCAGAGAGACCACCTATGGGGAACTTTTCCTGCAGCTTATAAGGTGAGAGGGAGAGGGGTTTGGGCAGGGGTTTTGATGGGCATTGTTGATTGCCAGGATAGCCGAGCCCTGGTAGGGGCCTGTTGAAGACAAGCCCTCGCAGAAGGGCCCTTTGGGGCGTCCCCTTGTTCCTGGGGGTTACCTTATATGATTCCCCACCAACACCACCACCACGCAGAGTCAGGGGAGGGCTGAAGGGAAGGAAGGATGTGAGTTCTCTTCCAGATGGGCCACCCAGTCCAGGGTGGCAGCTTAGGGGGTACAGGGAAGTGAGGACAGTCAACCAGGTCTGGCCCCAAAAGCCCACCGAGGGCCTTGGCTGAAATACCTAAAGCACATTCCAGCCAAACCCAAAGACAAGAGTTTGGAGCTGGAGCCTGACCCGGAGGCAAGCGGAAGCCACACCCTTTCCTACAAGGCAGGGATGGGGCCCCTGCCCCTGCTAACTGTCCCTGCCTACTGATCAGTCGGACTTTTCCTCTCCCCCATTTCCCCTCTCCTCCTGGATGGCAACAGCAGCCCCCGCGGCCACTGGAGAAGGTGCAGGGCTACGACGGTGGGATTCCACAGATTCGGGGGGGGTTACGGTCCAGAAGTGGGGCAGGGCCCAAGCTGGAAACCCAGCGTACAGAACAGTCATCACCAGTGAGGGCAAAGCAGGAGACGGGCAGGGACATGATGGATTTGGCTCTTAATCCAGCCCAGACAAGAAAGAAGCAAAGCTCCCGACAGAAATGCAGAGTGCTCACTTGGCCTGGCTTTAGAAGGAGGGTGAGGGGGAAGGAAGGCAGATCTGCGTGGGTAGGACTGCTTGTGCTTTAAGAAGCAGCTGAAGCAAATGAATCAGACATTGCTGCCTGGCTCGAACCTCAGAAACAACACTCAGAAAATGACATGGCAGTGTCAACACGCTTTGGCCTAGAAATTTCATTTGTAGGACTCTATACGCAGGAAATGCCATACAAGCTTTAGGAACAAAGTGTTATTTCTGTAGTGAAAAAACTGGAAACTACCTATATGTCCCCCCAAATAAACAAATGATTACAAGTGAATTACAGTTATGCAGATGTTAAAAATGTTTATAATATTATAATCCAAAGAGAAAATATAAATGGTATGAGTAAGGAAAATATTTGCTTGGAAGAAAAAAGCAAGAAGGCTAGAAGTTGTTTCGAAAGCTAAAGGTCTCACATCAAGGTGTTCGCAGGGCCATACTCCCTCTGAAACCTGCAGGGGAGAATCCTTCTTTTTCGCTTTTTGTTTCTTGTATTCGCAGGCTGTAAAGGAAACACGCAGATTTTTCCTTCCTGTGTAGGAAAAACCTGGTTCTTCCCCACTGTGTGTTTCTCTATCCTGTGGGGTTCCTTTAAGAGTCAGAACACATCACTTCTGACTCTTCTGGTCACCAAATGTGTGGAGGTTTTTCCCACACCAAGGAATTCTCTGCGACCAACTGGGTGTCTTACAATTTAATTTTACGACTCAGTTCTGAAAACTACCTGGAGATAGTGTCAGCTCCCACAGCTTAACACCAAGCAATTCTCTGCAACACCCAGTGTGTGTCCTACAATTTAACTCAGTGCTGACGCTATCTACTCAGAGACGGCGTTAGATCTCACAGCATAAGAGCTCAGTCCTACAAGACTGCTTCCCCAGCCCTCCCCCATGCCCCAACACACACACACACTTCAGACACCAGTCAAAAGCCCAGGTTGTCACCTGTACTCTGACCAACTGCCGATAGATCAGAGGTTCCGGGGAAACACTTAACTTATGTTTACCAGCTTATTAAAGAATGTGATAAAGGAAAGAAATGAGCATCCAGATGGAAGAGATGTGTAGGGCAAGGTATGTGGGAAGGGGCCCAGAGCTCCTGTGCCCTCTCTGAGTGTACCACTCTCCCAGCACCCCCGTGTGTCCCCCAACCTGGAAACTCTCCAAATCCCATATTTCTGGGATCTTATGGAGGCGTCATCATGTAAGCATGATAGATTATTAACTCCATTTCCAGCCCTTATCTTTTCTCAAGAGAATGGGGGTAGGGGCTGAAAATTCCAAGCTTCTAATCATGGTGTGGTCTTTCCAGTGACCAGCCCTCACCCAGGAGCCCACCCAGAGTTGCCTCATTAGCACAAAAGATACTCCTGTCACCCAGGAAATTACAGGGGGTTCGGGAGCTCTATACCAAGAACTGGGGGCAGAGAGCAATATATTGCATTTTCTGTTATCTCACATAGGCACTCCTTGCTGTTCCTTGACTTGCCGATGCATCATTCTATCTCTGCCTCCATCATCACATGACTATCTTCTCCCTGTGTGTCTTTCAGTGTCCAAATTTTCCTCTTCATATAAGGACACCAATCATTTTAGTGTTATTAGGGCCACCTTAGTGTAGTATGACCTCATCTTAACCTGATTACATCTGCAAAGACCCTATTTCCAAATAAGATCACATTCACAGTTTCCTGGGTTTAAGACTTCAATGTATCTTTTGGGGGGCATAATTCAACCCACAACAAATATCATCTCTGCTTCTTTGGGGTTGTAGGGTCTTGGGCAAGACCTTTCTGGGCCTCAGTTTCCTCATCATTAAAGTTAGGGAGTATAGTGTAGGCTTTTTCAAAGGGTCCTCCAGCTGTAACATTCTGTGCTTTTTTTCTTTTTCAATTTTTATTTATTTAATTTTTATTTTTGGCTGCGTTGGGTCTTTGTTGCTGTGCACTGGCATTCTGTAGTTGCAGAGAGAAGCTAGTGGGGGCTACTCTTCATTGCGATGCATGGGCTTTTTATTGCGGTGGCTTCTCTTTGTTGCGGAGCACGGGCTCTAGGCGTACGGGCTACAGTACTTGTGGCACGTGGGCTCAGTAGTTGTGGCGCATGGGCTTAGTTGTTCCGCGGCATGTGGGATCTTCCCGGACCAGGGCTCAAACCCGTGTCTCCTGCATTGGCAGGCGGATTCTTAACCACTGTGCCACCAGAGAAGTCCCATTCTGTGCTTCTTAAGCCCAGTCCTAGGGTTCCATCCCAGCTTATGGACTCCTCCTTCCCCCTAAGGGGGCTCTAAGCCATTCATGGTCCCACTGGCCTCTGGTCCCAGTCAGCCACTTACAGACAAGGAGCCTGGAGAGGGAGGAAGATTCCCAGGTGAAGGGAAGCCTGGGTTCTTTTTCAGCTTTTATACCACTGTATTTTTGGCCTCTGACACCATTTGTCTGCTAATTTTGGATGAGTCCCTTACGCCCTCTGATTATGGCGAAGCTTATCTGAGAAGCAGGGATAATGGGGCTTTCCTTTCCATTTTGTGGATTATTACAGTAACCTCCAGCTGAGCTGGCTGCTCCAGTCTGGCCGACCTTACTCAGCTGTTCTGCTCAGGTGTGGTCGGTTGATCCTTTTAACATGAGAACCTACACTTGTCATCCTTCTGCTTAAAAGTCTTCAGGGGGCTTCCCTGGTGGCGCAGTGCTTGAGAGTCCGCCTGCCGATGCAGGAGACGCGGGTTCGTGCCCCGTTTCGGGAAGATCCCACATGCCGCGGAGCGGCTGGGCCCGTGAGCCATGGCCACTGAGCCTGCGCGTCCGGAGCCTGTGCTCCGCAAATGGGAGAGGCCAC
>NW_006774188.1:533935-566344 GCF_000442215.2 Lipotes vexillifer
AACCTCCAGCTGACCTGGCTGCTCCAGTCTGGCCGACCTTACTCAGCTGTTCTGCTCAGGTGTGGTCGGTTGATCCTTTTAACATGAGAACCTACACTTGTCATCCTTCTGCTTAAAAGTCTTCAGGGGGCTTCCCTGGTGGCGCAGTGCTTGAGAGTCCGCCTGCCGATGCAGGGGACGCGGGTTCGTGCCCCGTTTCGGGAGGATCCCGCATGCCGCGGAGCGGCTGGGCCCGTGAGCCATGGCCGCTGGGCCTGCGCGTCCGGAGCCTGTGCTCCACAAATGGGAGAGGCCACAACAGTGAGAGGCCCGCATAACGCAAGAAAAAAAAAAAAAAAAAGTCTTCAGGGACTTCCCTCTGGCCACAGTGAAGCCACCAGGTGCTCCGAGTTTTCTACCTACGTAGTAGATTCTATCTCATCAGCCTTTCTTCGATTGCTCTCCTTTGCTGTCAGTCTGGATTCTTAGCTGCTCACAACACGGTCCACTCTAGCAAGTTTCAACAGAAGGGATTTCATAGAGAATAATAAATATCAAGTAACTCAGGAATATTTGGGAGGGCCGGGTGCCATACAGCCAGAGATGATGCAGCCAGACAAAAATATCCAACAGCACCACCAGACGTTTCTTGTGGAAACGTCACTGCTGACAGTGTTTGCCACTTGTCCCTGGTAACACTGGGGACTGGGTGTCAGAAGAACCTGTCCTTCCACCACTATCCTGCCACCTTGGTGGCTGCCAAACATGTATCAATGCCCCATGCACAGGACTGGCAGCAACCTGGCCACCTCCCTGTTCCTTCCTGCCATCGATTCTGGGAAATGTAGCATTTTGTCCAGGAAATGTAGCCCTATCTCTATTGGTTTGTTCTGCTCAACATGTGTTGGTTACACTTTTCTCCCTAACATCTCCAGACCCCTTTCTCCTTTCCGGTTGTTTTAGTTTATTAGGGCTGCTATAACAAAATACCACAGACAGGACCACCTAAACAACAGAGATTTATTGTCTCGAAGTTCTGGAGGTCGGAGTCTAAGGTCAAGTTGTTGGCAGGTTTGGTTTCCTCTGAGGCCTCTCTCCTCAGCTTGTACATGGCACCTCTTGCTGTGTGCTCACATGGCCTTTCCTCTGTGTGCATGCCTCCCTGACATCTGCGTGTCCAAATTTCCTCTCCTTATGGAGACCCCAGTCAGATTGGATTAAGGCCCAACTAATGGCCTTATTTAACCTAATCACCCCTTTAAAGGCCCTGTCTCCAAATACAGTCACATTCTAAGGTAGTAGGGGGTTAGGACTTCAACATATGAATGGGGAGGGGGGGATAATTCAGCTCAGAACACCTATGTTTTAAGGTTTAAGACTATTTTGCCCCCTCCCCTTCTCCGCTTCACACTGGCCCCCATGCTGGAGCCACACCTGTGTGCCAGCAACTGCCTTTACTGCTAATGCTGCGCCAGGAACCCCTCAGCAGGGATTGTTGGGCGAGGGGACTTGAGTCTGGGCCATGTGGTCTGGTGTAGACCAGTGTTCACACAGTCGACTCCTTCGACAATTTTCGGTTCCCTAACAGTCAGTACACGCATGCTGAGGGTGGAACAGAATTGCAGCACCACAGATATGAGAACTGAAGGGGACTTTGAAATTAATAAATGCTGGGTCAGGAAACTAGTGAATCGGGGACAGTCTCTGATTCAGATAAAGTGCATCTCTCTTGGTTAGAATCCAGCCCTAATTGGGCTCTGCTCTGGGAAACATGCCAAGAAAGTCACTTTCATGAGCGTATACAAAATCATTTCATTCTGATTCTTCAGCAGACATTCTCCCATCCCCTGTTCTGTTCTAGAAACAGACTCTCTGCCTTCACCTGACTATCCTGTCCACTGGCTCCATGACCCACCTGAGAGCCCCCCAAACTCCCCTGCCTTTTAGGCCTGTCACAGCAGGCTAGGTAAAAATGTTAGGGTTCTTAACAATTTGTGGCTTCAACTTTACAAATCGCCCACATCCTTCAACTAACAGTATTCTTTTTTTGGAATATATCCTAAGGAAAAAAAATTAAGAGATGCAGATCAAAATTTATGTGCAAGGATATTCATTGCAGAGTTGTTTATAACAGTGAAAAAAAGAACCTCAGTTACAACAGGAGATGGACAAGAAAATGATGCATCCACCTAGTGGTCATTAAAAGACATGTTTTAAAGAAATTTAATGGTGTGAGACGATGCTTGGCAAAGTCAGCAAAAGAAAAACTAGAAAATAAAACTCATATATGTCATATCCTGATTTTTAAAAAAACTAGAAAGTAAAAACTAAAAGGGAAAAAGACTGGAAGGAAATACAAAATGTTAACAATGGCTGTCTCCCAGTAGCAGGATCTTTTCTTCTGTTGACTTTGAAGTTTCTTTCAAGGCTTATAACCAGAAAAAAAGAACCGATGGGAACTAGAAAGTCAATGCCAAAGGTGTTTGTTACATACTCAAAAGAGATGACAAAGAGATCCAAAGCTCATGCTTTTTTCATGAAAATGAAAATAAAATGTGATTCTGAACTGGATCCTTTGGCAGTTAAGGACATTCTTGGGGTAATTGGTGAAACTTGAATGGAGTTTGTGGAACAGATGAAAATAATATATTCATGTAAATTTCCTAATGATGATTGTATTGTGGTTATGATGGAAATACCCTTTTTATTTTTTGGTAGGAGTTACACAGTAAAATACTGAGAAGTGATTGGAGCTTCATCATGTTAAAAACTAACTCTTAATTGCTTTTGTAAAAAAGTTTATAATTTTCTTCAGCTTTTCTCTGAATTGAAACTATTTCAAAGTAAAAAAATAAAATTAAGCTAAAAAAGAGAGATAATTCTGTCCCCTTATTGGAGAGTTGATCCCATGGCACAGTCTGGTCACCTGTGCCATGGGCCACCTCTCCCTGGACACCACGTTGTCCCCTCGGCCACCTCACCTCATGGTTCTCCTGTCTGTCCTCAGGGTCACATTGTCCACAACTGGAAGGTGCGATGGTTCATCCTTCGGCAGAACACGCTGCTGTACTACAAGCTCGAGGGAGGTCGGAAAGTGATCCCCCCCAAGGGCCGCATCCTTCTGGATGGCTGCACCATCACCTGCCCCTGCCTGGAGTATGAAAACCGACCAGTAAGTGAAGGCCCCCGCTTCCCAGCTCCTCCCCCCCACTCCCCGGACCCTCCCGTCTCTGGCCTCTTTGGTGAAGGTGGTGTGGGTCATGGGAAGAGCTGAGTTACTGAAAAACCTAGACTCAAATCCTGGCTGCATCACGTACCAGGCATGTGACCTTGGGCAAGTAATTGCATCTCTTCGAGCCTTAGTCCCTCATCTATAAAATGGGATAAAATAATGACACCTGACTCTCATGACTGTGATGAGAATCATGAAGGTAACGGTGGGTCAAAACACCTTGTAGGCTAGGAGACACTGCACAAATGTGAATAATTACTGCTACTTGGGGTTCAATAGGATGACTTTCATCCCCCGAGGGGCACGTGTTCCAAAAGTCCGGGGCAGCTTCAACTCTACCATCAAAAACGAATCTGAATTAATCATTTACTGAGGGCCCATTAAGTGCCAAGAAATTTGCTGGGCTTGGAGGTGTCAAGGAAGAAAATGGTAAGATTGCTTCTTTCAGTTAATGATCTTATTATGAAAGCAAGTGATTAACAGAAAAACATTCAGAGTTCCAAATGTTGGTACAAACATTATTAGCCACAGAGAACACTGTATTGCTGAAGGGGAGGAAAATGCCATCATAGGCTGTCTGCTCAGGTACAGCTTTGAGAGGGATAGAGGTTTGGGCAAAGATCTGAAAGAGGAAAGAGGCAGAGGTTCCAGGCAGGTAGAAGGTCTTGGGTAAAAGTGCAGGGACAGGTAAGGATAAATTTAGAGATCAGGATGGCCATTGTGGCCAAAGGGTATGTTCAATGAAGGAGTGGCGGGAGATTGGCTGGGGCCAGGTACAGGTAATAGGGAGCCATTGAAGGTCTTGACTGAGAGAAGGGGCTGGTGAAAACTCTCTTAGGAAGACCAAAATGAACACCTAAGCTCAGTTCCTAATAAGATAACTAGTTCCATAAAGAAGGGATCTTACCATTTTCTTCTTTCTTATCATGTTTTTCTTCTTTGACTCTTCTAGACAAATTGATGAATCTTCTAAGTCTAAGAAAATATTAATGACAGTCAATTCTGGGTAATGGGTTTACTGGTATTTGTTTTGTACTCCTTTATAGTTAAAAATTTTTCTCAAATAGGAAACAAAAGGAGCTGTTAAAATAATCAGCCATGAAATGAGGCAGAAAGAAGGGATGGACCTGAGGAAACATTATGAAGGAAACATTGACAGGACATGGTTGACTGGATGTTGAGGGCAAGGGAGAGAGAGGCATTGAATATCATTCGAGCCTAAGAGGCTGCAAAAGTGAAATGTCATTCTGTAATCTCCACTGCAAACCTGGAAATGCCACTGATTAAAAGAGATGGCGTAGCTCTCCATGGGGGTGGGATGGGACTGCTGGGGAGTGCTGAGCCTGGTAAAAGACTTGGGTCTGCATCTTCTTCCTTGTAGCATCATCAGACCAGACACAATGTCTGGGCACATAGCAGATGCTTAGTAAATGTTTGTTGAATAAATGGTTAATAAAAAAGAAAGATTTACAGATAAGAGAGTTTTACAAATGAGACAGTTTTAAGAAGACAACCTAGTTTTCTAGGTGCATTTAAGACTCTGGGTCTCAATAAATTAAACCTTGGAACTTGTAGGTTAACTTTTTCTTGGGGGTGGTAATTTAAAAAAAATTGGAGTATAATTGCTTTACAATGTTGTGTTAGTTTCTGCTGTACGACAAAGTGAATCAGCTATATGTATACATGTATCCCCTCCCTCTTGGACCTCTCTCCCACCCACCCCCCATCCCACCTATCTAGGTCGTCACAGAACACCAAGCTGAGCTTGCTGTGCTTTATAGCATGTTCCCACTAGCTATCTGTTTTACACATGGTGGTGTATATATGTCAGTCCTAATCTCCCAGTTCATCCCACTCTCCCCTTCCCGCCCCGTGTCCACATGTCTGATTTCTACGTCTGTGTCTCTATTCTAGATTCCACGTATATGCGTTAATATACAATATTTGTTTTTCTCTTTCTGACTTATTTCACTCTGTATGACAGACTCTAGGTCTATCCACATCTCTACAAATGACCCAGTTTCGTTCCTTTTTATGGCTGAGTAATGTTCCATTGTATGTGTGTACCACATCTTCTTTATCCATTCATCTGTTGATGCACATTTAGGTTGCTTGCATGTCCTGGCTATTGTAAATAGTGCTGTAATACACATTGGGGTACATATGTCTTTTTGAATTATGGTTTTCTCGGGGTATAAGCCCAGCAGTGGGATTGCTGAGTCATATGGTAGTTCTATTTTTAGTTTTCTAAGGAACCTCCATACTGTTCTCCATAGTGGCTGTATCAATTTACATTCCCACCAACAGTGCAAGAGGGTTCCCTTTTCTCCACACCCTCTCCAACATTTACTGTTTGTAGATTTTCTGATGATGGCCATTCTGACCGGTGTGAGGTGATACCTCATTGCAGTTTTGATTTGCATTTCTCTAATAATTAGTGATGTTGAGCATTTTTCATGTGCCTCTTGGCCATCTGTATGTCTTCTTTGGAGAAATGTCTATTTAGGTCTTCTTCCATTTTTGGATTGGGTTGTTTGTTTCTTTGATATTGAGCTGCATGAGCTGTTTGTATATTTTGGAGATTAATCCTTTGTCAGTTGCTTCATTTGCAAATATTTTCTCCCATTCTGAGGGTTGTCTTTTCATCTTGTTTATGGTTTCCTTTGCTGTGCAAAAGCTTTTAAGTTTAATTAGGTCCCATTTGTTTATTTTTCTTTTTCTTTTCATTACTCTAGGAACTGGGTCAAAAAAGATCTTGCTGTGATTTATGTCAAAGAGTGTTTTTCCTATGTTTTCCTCTAAGAGTTTTATAGTGCCCAGCCTTACATTTAGGTCTTTAATCCATTTTGAGTTTATTTTTGTGTATGGTGTTAGGTAGGGTTCTAATTTTATTCTTTTACATATAGCTGTCCAGTTTTCCCAGCGAAGAGACTGTCTTTTCTCTGTTGTATATTCTTGCCTCCTTTTTATAGATTAGTTGACCTTAGGTGCGTGGGTTTATCTCTGGGCTTTCTATCCTGTACCATTGATCTATATTTCTGTTTTTGTGCCAGTACCACACTGTCTTGATTACTGTAGCTTTGTAGTATAGTCTGAAGTCGGGGAGCCTGATTCTTCCAGCTCCATTTTTCTTTCTCAAGATTGCTTTGGCTATTCGAGGTCTTTTGTGATTCCATACAAACTGTAAATTTTTTTGTTCTAATTCTGTGAAAAATGTCACTGGTAATTTGATAGGGATTGCATTGAATCTGTAGATTGCTTTGGGTAGCATTGTCATTTTCACAATATTGATTCTTCTAATCCAAGAACATGGTATATCTCTGTATCTGTTTGTGTCATCTTTGATTTATTTCATCAGTGTTTTATAGTTTTCTGAGTACAGGTCTTTTGCGTTGTTAGGTAGGTTTATTCCTAGGTATTTTATTCTTTTTGTTGCGATGGTAAATGGGATTGTTTCCTTAATTTTTCTTTCTGATCTTTAATTGTTAGTGTTTAGGAATGCAAGAGATTTCTGTGCATTAATTTTGTATCCTGCAACTCTACCAAATTCACTGATTAGCTCTAGTGGTTTTCTGGTGGCATCTTTAGGATTTGCTATGTATAGTATCATATCATTTGCGAACAGTGACGGTTTTACTGCTTCTTTTCCAATTTGTATTCCTTTTATTTCTTTTTCTTCTCTGATTGCCGTGGCTAGGACTTCCAAAACTGTGTTGAATAAGAGTGGCGAGAGTGGACAGCCTTGTCTTGTTCCTGATCCTAGAGAAAATGTTTTCAGTTTTTCTCCATTGAGAATGATGTTTGCTGTGGGTTTGTCATATATGGCCTTTATTATGTTGAGGTAGGTTCCCTCTATGCCCACTTTCTGGAGAGTTTATCATAAATGGTTATTGAATTTTGTCAGAAGCTTTTCCTGCATCTATTGAGATGATCCTATGGTTTTTATTCTTTAATTTGTTAATATGGTGTGTCACATTGATTGATTTGCATATATATTGAAGAATGCTTGCATCCCTGGGATAAATCCCACTTGATCATGGTGTATGATCCTTGTTGTTGGTTTCTGTTTGCTAGAATTTTGTTGAGGATTTTTGCATCTATATTCATCAGTGATATTGGTCTGTAATTTTCTTTTTTGGGTGTGACATCTTTGTCTCGTTTCGGTATCAGGGTGATGGTGGCCTCGTAAAACGAGTTTGGCAGTGTTCCTCCCTCTGCAATTTTTTGGAAGAGTTTGAGAAGGATAGGTGTCAGCTCTTCTCTACATGTTTGATAGAATTAGTCTGTGAAGCCATCTGGTCCTGGACTTTTATTTGCTGGGAGATTTTTAAATTACAGTTTCAGTTTCATTACTTGTGATTGGTCTATTTATATTTTCTAATTCTTCCTGGTTCAATCTTGGAAAGTTGTACCTTTCCAAGAATTTCTCCATGTCTTCCAGGTTGTCCATATTATTGGCATATAGTTGCTTGTAGTAGTCTTTTATGATCCTTTGTATTTCTGTGTTGTCAGTTGTAATTTCTCCTTTTTCGTTTCTAATTTTATTGATATGAAACCTCCCTTTTGTTTCTTGATGAGTCTGGCTAAAGGTTTATCAATTTTGTTTATCTTCTCAAAGAACCAACTTTTTTGATCTTTGCTATAGTTTTCTTCATTTCTATTTCATTTATTTCTGCTCTGATCTTTATGATTTCTTTCCTTCTACTAACTTTGGGTTTTTTTTTTTCTTCTCTCTCTAGTTGCTTTAGGTGTAAGGTTAGATTGTTTAGATTGTTAGACTGTTAAATTGTTAGATTGTTTTTTTGAGATTTTTCTTATTTCCTGAGGTGAGATTAAATGCTATAAACTTCCCTCTTAGAACTGCTTTTTCTGCATCCCATAGGTTTTGGGTTGTTGTGTTTTCATTGTCATTTGTTTCTCTGTATTTTTTAATTTCCTCTTTGACTTCTTCAGTGATCTCTTGGTTATTTAGTAGTGTATTGTTTAGCCTCCATGTGTTTATGTTTTTTACAGTTTTCCTGTAATTGACTTCTAATCTCATAGCGTTGTGGTCAGAAAAGATGCTTGACACGATTTCAGTTTTCTTAAATTTTCCGAGGCTTGATTTGTGACCCAAAATGTGATCTATTCTGGAGAATGTTCCATGTGTACTTGAGAAGAAAGTGTATTTTGCCGCTTTTGAGTGGAATGTCCTATAAATATCAATTAAATCTATCTGGTCTATTGTGTCATTTAAAGCTTGTGTTTCCTTATTATTTTCTGTCTGGGTGATCTGTCCATTGGTGTAAGTGAAGTGTTAAAGTCCCCCACTATTATTGTGTTACTGTTGATTTCCCCTTTTATAGCTGTTAGCATTTGCCCTATGTATTGAGGTGCTCCTATGTTGGGTGCATAAATATTTACAATTGTGATATCTGCTTCTTGGATTGATCCCTTGTTAATTATGTAGTGTCCTTCCTTATCTCTTGTAACAGTCTTTATTTTAAAGTCTATTTTATCTGATATGAGTATTGCTACTCCAGTTTTCTTTTGATTTCCATTTGCATGGTATATCTTTTTCCATCCCCTCACTTTCAGTCTGTATGTGTCCCTAGGTCTGAAGTGGGTCTCTTTTAGACAGCCTATGTACGGGTCTTGTTTTTGTATCTGTTCAACCAGTCTGTGTCTTTTGGTTGGAGCATTTAATCCATTTACATTCAAGGTAATTATCCATACGTATGTTCCTATTACCATTTTCTTAATTGCTTTGGGTTTGTTTTTGTGGGTCTTTTTCTTCTCTTGTGTTTCCCTCCTAGAGAAGTTCCTTTGCTGTAAAGCTGGTTTGGTGGTGTTGAATTCTCTTAGCTTTTGCTTGTCTGTAAAACTTTTGACTTTTCTGTCCAATCTGAATAAGATCCTTGCTGGGTAGAGTAATCTTGGTTGTAGGTTTTTCCCTTTCATCACTTTAAATATATCCTGCCACTCCCTTCTGGGCTGCAGAACTTCTGCTGAAAAATCAGATGACAACCTTATGGGGATTCCCTTGTATGTTATTTGTTGCTTTTCCCTGGCTGCTTTTAATATTTTTTCTTTGAATTTAATTTTTGTTAGTGTGAGTAACATGTGTCTTCGTGTGTTTCTCTCTGGGTTTACCCTGTATGGGACTCTCTGCACTTCCTGGACTGGGGTGGCTATTTCCTTTCCCTTGTTAAGGAAGTTTTTGACTCTTCCAATATCTTCTCAGACCCTTTCTCTTTCTCTTCTTCTGAGACCCTTATAATTTGTATGTTGGTGCATTTAATGTTGTGCCAGAGGTCTCTGAGACTGTCCTCACTTCTTTTCATTCGTTTTTCTGTGTTCTGCTCCTCAGCAGTATTTCCACCATTTTATCTTCCAGGTCACTTATTCATTCTTCTGCTTCAGTTATTCTGCTATTGATCCCTTCTAGTGTATTTTTCATTTCAGTTATTGGTTGTTCATCACTGTTTGTTTGGTCTTTAGTTCTTCTCCATCCTTGTTAAACATTTCTTGTATTTTCTCAATCTGTGGCTCCATTGGATTTCCGAGATTTCGGCCCATCTTTACTATCATTACTCTGAATTCTTTTTCAGGTAGGTTGCCTGTTTCCTCTTCATTTATTTGGCCTTGTAGGTTTTTACCTTGCTTCTTCATCTGTAACATATTTTTTTGTTGTCTCATTCTTTTTTGATGGGTGGGGCTGTGTTCTTGTCTTACTATTTGTTTGGCCTGAGGCATCCATTACTGGAGTTTGCGTCCATTACTGGATAGAGCTAGGTCTTGGTGCCAAGATGAGGACCTCCAGGAGATCTCACAACGATTAATATTCCCTGGGGTCTGAGGTTCACTGTTAGTCCAGCGGTTTGGGATTAGTGCTCCCACTACAGGAGCTCAGGCCTGAGCCCCGGCCTGGGAATCAAGATCCCTTAAGCCGTGCAGCACAGGGAAAAAAAAAAAAAAAAAAAGAATCCTGGAAAAGGCCTTGGTGGTGGGCGGAGCTTAGGTGCAGCGTGGCTGGAGGGGGTCCCGGAGGGCTGAGGTTTAGGCCCAGGGCCCCAGCAGGCTCTCTGGGGCTCAAGCAGGCAGGGGAGACACTAGCCTCGTTCCCCTCCGATCCCCCAGTACCCCAAAGGTCTCTCCCCATCCCTGCTAATCCCTGCTCCATAGGCGGGCTCCTCCAATCATGGGAACCCCTCCCTTCCCCCCAGCCGCCCCTCAGGGGTGCCAGTCCCATCCCACCTCCACTTTTCCTCCCCTCCCCCTTCCCCCCAACATCCTACCCAGTTGCTCGGGGATTCCTCCTGTCCCTTTAGGTTTCCGAGGTCCCTGACCAGTGCCTGGTAGGGGCCCTAGTTGTGAGGAGATGCGAACTCCACCTCTTCCTACTCCGCCATCTTGGCTCCTCCTCTGCTATAGGTTAACTTGTTGACCCGATACCGCTTCATAGTCTTTAAGGAACAGTGGAGAGCAGCAGTGCTGGTAGAACAGGCTGGCGATAGGAAAACCTTGTTCTGTGTTTCAGAAAAGGAGACATGTTGCTATAGCTGGAGCTGTGAACTTCTTGCTAATTCTCCGTACAATTCTCAAACAGAGAAAATTGGCATCTGCCAGTTCCTGACTACTCGAGGGGCAAGAAGCCCAGAGGAGGCAGTAGGTTCACTAAGAACAAGTTATAAAGTGTATCGTGTGTGTGTGTGTGTGTGTGTGTGTGTGTGTGTGTGTGTGTGTGTTTAATTTATTTTTAATTAGGGAAGCTGTAAAAAAAAAGTGTGTCTGGATTTCATGTGGAACTTTATAGTCTCTCCTGAGATCTTTTTATTAAAGTGGCAAACTACAGACTGACAGGGTGCTGGCTGAACTCATCTTTCCACGAAGTTGATGAGTGAATCCATGTTAACTTGGAGGAACAGCTTCATGGTACTCTTTGGGACCGTGAGCCTGCCTTGTCTTATCCACCATTTTTGCTGTTTAGGTGAAGGACTTGATGAAGTTTGCAAGCAAAGCGAGGTGGGAGCTAATACATTGGAAAACAGAATCAGAATGAGACAGAATCCTTCTGTTTTCCAACAGAAGTGGTGAGCCCAGTCTACTCAGATGACATTTAGTAGGATCAACCTGCAAAATCTCACAATGTTTGGAAAAAAACCCTAAATGCCCATTTAAAAGATGGAGGAGATGTGGCCCACCTGAAAAAGACTCTCAGCTGACTGCACAGAGCATCAAGCCCTGAGGATGCCACTGCTAATGAGACCTCAGGCCCATGCTGTCTTGTACCCCCAGACCTTCCCTGGAGCAGTTTGTTCCATTCCAAGGGTCATATTTTATGAGAATGTTGAACCAACTGCAGAACATTTAGCAGGGCATAAACTGGTTGAGAAATTTTAAACAGTATCATATGAGGAACGTGTGAAAGACTTGGGATGATTAGACCCGATTAGAAAGACGATGAAAAGGAACAGAACTGATGGTTCCTTCAAGGTTATTAATAGCCTCATATGACAGATGAAGGAACTGAGAGTCAGTGTGTCCTTTAATGTGCCCAAATGTCCATAGCTAAGTATCCACATCAGTCTGACCTGGAAGCCTGTGCATTTCCCACTTCAGCACAGGGGCTGTCATAGGAGGTGAGCTTAATCTATGTGGTTCTAGAAGGCAGAATCGAGCAGAGAGACCGAGAGCCCAGGAAGCAGACCCTATGCTAATGAGTCTGTCCAAAGGGGAAAGGTGGTGAGCTCCCCGTCACTGGAGGTATACAAGCAAATCTTTAAAGACCACCAGCTGGGGTGTGGTTGAGCGGTCGGGCACTTGGCAGTCACTGGACCACGTGGCCTCCCAGATTCACCTCGGTTCTGTCATTTTAGCTGCTCAGCCAGCATTCTCTTGTCTGCTTGGTCTGACTGGCTGTCTTCCCACAGCTCCTCATTAAGCTGAAGACTCAAACATCCACGGAGTACTTCCTGGAGGCCTGTTCTCGAGAGGAGAGGGACGCCTGGGCCTTTGAGATAACAGGAGCTATTCACGCGGGGCAGCCGGGGAAGGTCCAACAGCTCCACATATTGAAGAACTCCTTCAAGCTGCCCCCTCACATCAGCCTGCAGTGAGTGCCTGGGCCCTGCCCTTGCCCTATCTGGCCTGGCTGCAGACTCTTCTGTCTGTGTGCAGTGGGAATGCAGGGTTGGGGTGGGGTTTGGCGGGGGGAGCGGCCTGTGGCTGTTACCCAGGCCAGACTGGTACCACCATTGTGCTTCAGGGCCTTTCGCTGTCACTGCCCTGCTTACATTGTTTTCTCTGCCTGGGAGTGGCCCTACCTACCTGCCCTGGGAATCTCTTGGGGCCTCTGCTGCTCCTGCCCCCCTCAGTGTCTTGACACACTCTCTTCAGTTTCACCCAGGGTGCTCAGGGCTATGTGACAGCTCCCCAGGAATCCCTGCTCACCCAAGTCATTAGTCTTGTTTGCAGTCTTGGGGCAAGAATGATGTGTTCCAGTAGCGGTTGCATTCTCGCTCTGTGAGATTCTTCATCCATTCATCCATTCATTCATTTATTCATTCATTCAAGAAACAGTTATTGAGTGCCTACTGCATGCCATACATTGCTCTAGGTACTCAGGAGATGCAAATGAGAATAAACAAAATCTCATCTCAGGGGCTTTCCAGCCCAAGTACATAAACAGAGAATGAGAAAAGATCTTCCATTTGTGGCAGGAATCATCCCACAGAACAGAAGGAAAACAGTAGTGGAGGTGATACTATAAAGTAGGGACGCATGAAAGGAGTTCCCATCATGGAATCTCTTGCATCAGCCCATCTGCAGGAAATACCCCCTAACCTTCCAGGCAGCAAAACTACCAAAAAGCTTCATACCAGGCTCTGGGATCTTGATTGTGCATCTAGGGCACGGCTGAACCGTGGTGAGTGCAAGCAGGACCAGTGGCAGATGAGTGTGGGTTCAAGTGATGGGTGACTTTGAGAAGTAGCTGGAGGAGTTTGAACTTTATGCAGTAGATCATAGAGAATCATTACTGAACATTCTTTTGTTTCTAAATTAAAAGCCACAGCTCATTAGTTCTACTACAAAAGTAATACGTGTCTAGTCTAGAAATATTAGAACATTTAGATGAGCAAGAAGAAAAAGGAACGTCCCCAAATCCTACCTCTCAAATTCTGATGCATAATGGAATACCCCTTTTTTGCGATGTGTATCATACCATGTGCCATGTGCTTTACACCCTTAGCAACGACTCTTGGACCCTCCCTCATACCTGTCAGTGTGACAAGGGTCCCTCTCCTTTGCCTTCCTTCTGTGTAGTCGCATCGTGGACAAGATGCACGACAGCAGCAGCGGAATCCGGCCAAGCCCCAACATGGAGCAGGGAAGCACCTACAAAAAGACCTTCATAGGTGAGCCTCCCCTCTCGGGGGCTGGGCCAGGCACTGGAAACCTGGGGCTTGGTGATCCGGGACTCAGTGTGCTTGACCGGCTTGTGTTGAGGCCAGAGCTGCCTGCCAGCCAAGGGGCTGGCCTGAGATGGCCACATGTGAGTGCGGCCACAGCTCTGAGCAGCAGGTGTGACCTTCGGTTTGCTCTAGGGCAGAGCCCCAAGGCTATGCAAGGCTGCCCAAGAGGTCAAGGTCAATGAGGTCACAGCCAAGCACCCCTGAGGAAGCTGGTCTGGAACCTGTCATCTGACGGGTGCTGCCCTTGCCCTGATACAGGCTCCTCCCTGGTGGACTGGCTCATCTCCAACAACTTTGCGGCCAGCCGTCTGGAGGCCGTGACCCTGGCCTCCATGCTCATGGAGGAGCACTTCCTGAGGCCGGTAGGCACCCGAAGCACGGGAGCCGTTCGCTCTGGGGATCTGGCTGAGCAGTTCCTGGATGACTCCACGGCCCTGTACACTTTTGTAAGTTAGGGAGTGGGTTCCTGTTGCCACAGGGGCAGAGAGAGGAAGAGGCAACAGAGTGGGGGGGGCGGGCGGGGATCCACAGTCACAGGTGAGAGGCCAAGGCTGGGGGAACAGCTTCACCCCAGGTGGAGTGGGTTTTCTGTATGGAGGCTTTTCCTTTCCCCCGAGGTAGCCTCCACAGCCTAGAACTAGGACTTTTTGGTAACAGAGTCCTTGCTCTCTCCTTCCCGCTAGGCTGAGAGCCCCAAGAGGAAGATAAGCTCCAAGGAAGAAATCAGTCTCAGCGCCGTGGAGTTAAGTGGCACAGTGGTAAAGCAAGGCTATCTGGCCAAGCAGGTATGGCCGCCTTGGAGTGGGGAGCAGATGGACAGTTCACAAGCTCGGGGGAGGCAGGAATCCCCACAAAGGGCGAGAAGGGCTGAGACTGCCAGGGGCACTAATTATCAGCAGAATCTGCTAAAGTCAGGGTCCAGTGGCAGCCACCGGGAGCAAATCAAGGGGCATGCACGTGTCCACTCGCTCATACACGAGCCCCAGACAAGGTGGCGTTCCGGGAAAACTGCACACAAGTAGTTATCACAGCATTAGAAAACAATGCCTATGTCACTGCCCAGTTCACTTATTTGTCTGGAAGGGCACTGCCTACTGGTTGGCATTTTGCCTTTGCTGGCTTTCTGCTCCCTGAGGCTTCCTGGGGTCTCTGCCTGCTTTTGTGGGACTCTGCCTGCCCCCTTGAGAAGTATTTTCTCCACCTACTTCAGTAGGTTGGAGGTGAAATTCTGCAGTGTAATCTCTGTGTTTAAAAACTGACCGTGGCCACTGCTCCTACCGTGTTGGGAGAGTGACCATGTTAAGCGGGGACAGCCGGGTCACAGTCACACCTGCGGCATGTCCACCTGTGCCTGCAAACCAAGCTGCCGCATCCCGGCACGTGAGGTGTAAGCCAGTCTGCTACGGGATCTGGCTGAGCAGTTCCTGGATGACTCCACGGCCCTGTACACTTTTGTAAGTTAGGGAGTGGGTTCCTGTTGCCACAGGGGCAGAGAGAGGAAGAGGCAACAGAGTGGGGGGGGCGGGCGGGGATCCACAGTCACAGGTGAGAGGCCAAGGCTGGGGGAACAGCTTCACCCCAGGTGGAGTGGGTTTTCTGTATGGAGGCTTTTCCTTTCCCCCGAGGTAGCCTCCACAGCCTAGAACTAGGACTTTTTGGTAACAGAGTCCTTGCTCTCTCCTTCCCGCTAGGCTGAGAGCCCCAAGAGGAAGATAAGCTCCAAGGAAGAAATCAGTCTCAGCGCCGTGGAGTTAAGTGGCACAGTGGTAAAGCAAGGCTATCTGGCCAAGCAGGTATGGCCGCCTTGGAGTGGGGAGCAGATGGACAGTTCACAAGCTCGGGGGAGGCAGGAATCCCCACAAAGGGCGAGAAGGGCTGAGACTGCCAGGGGCACTAATTATCAGCAGAATCTGCTAAAGTCAGGGTCCAGTGGCAGCCACCGGGAGCAAATCAAGGGGCATGCACGTGTCCACTCGCTCATACACGAGCCCCAGACAAGGTGGCGTTCCGGGAAAACTGCACACAAGTAGTTATCACAGCATTAGAAAACAATGCCTATGTCACTGCCCAGTTCACTTATTTGTCTGGAAGGGCACTGCCTACTGGTTGGCATTTTGCCTTTGCTGGCTTTCTGCTCCCTGAGGCTTCCTGGGGTCTCTGCCTGCTTTTGTGGGACTCTGCCTGCCCCCTTGAGAAGTATTTTCTCCACCTACTTCAGTAGGTTGGAGGTGAAATTCTGCAGTGTAATCTCTGTGTTTAAAAACTGACCGTGGCCACTGCTCCTACCGTGTTGGGAGAGTGACCATGTTAAGCGGGGACAGCCGGGTCACAGTCACACCTGCGGCATGTCCACCTGTGCCTGCAAACCAAGCTGCCGCATCCCGGCACGTGAGGTGTAAGCCAGTCTGCTACACACCTCTTGTGTCTGTGCGCTCCTGACACGCCACGTGAATGTGTGCATCTGAACAACGCTGCTCAGCACCGTTCCCATCTTCTTGGAGCACTTGATGTCATTGTCACCTGCTTCTTGCGTATCAGGATCCCCTTCTGCTCTTAGATTGCTTACCGTCCACGTAACTGCCTGTTTATTCCAAGGGCTCTGCTTCTGCTGGGCCTGAAGGGAGTCTGGTGAGGGGAGGTACTGAGGTCCTGGGAGAGGAGGAGGGTGTGGGAGGGACTCGGGGTGCTCCAGACTAGAGGGTTAAGGAAGCTTTGTGGTCTAGGGGTGAAGCCACAGTCACACGCACGGCAGCATCTTCCATGCTTAGATTTAAACATATAATTGATTGTTTCTTACTCTTTTTTTTTTTTTTGTTAGCTTTGTTTCGAGACTGTTTGATCGTCACACTTTTTTTTTTTTTTTTTTTGCGGTAGAGTTGATTTACGAGGTTGTGTTAGTTTTTGGTGTCCAGCAAAGTGATTCAGTTATAAATATATATATATATATATACATATTCTTTTTCCTATTCTTTTCCATTATGGTTTATTACAGGATATTGAATATAGTTCCCTGTGCTATACAGTAGAACCTTGTTGTTTATCTGTTTTATATATAATAGTTTATATCTGCTAATCCCCCACTCCTAATTTATCCCTCCCCCACCCCCTTTCCCCTTTGGTAACCATACGCCTTACTCTTTTTCTGATGCAGAATGCCAAAGTGGTTTTCACTGTATATAAGTGCACATATATACCTGTAGGTGTAGGTTTGTTTTCAGACTAAGTTGACGCTTAAAATTTGGTGCCCTTGGGTTCAAGTTTGCCTGTGAGTTCTTGGTCCAGTTGAAACCTGTGACCTCCCTGTCCTCCATGTGCCCTGAGTGGTGTCCAGGCAGTGCTCCCCCTTTCTTTCAGTGCTGACCCTCTTTGGTTGTGTCAACTCGGCTAAAGGTGACTGCTGTTGGTGAAGTGTCACTGAGCCCTGAAGTCCATGACACGTCACTGCAATCCCCAGGTCTCCAGGCTCTTTTGAGAAAGTCGTTCGTTGGAGCAGGCTGGCTGGGAGGTTCGAGGTTCCGCACTGGAGGCAAGGAGGTGGGAGGAAGTGACTGAGACCTGTCACCGATAAGCCTTGCACCCTCTCTTTGCCTCAGGGGCACAAGAGGAAAAACTGGAAGGTGCGGCGCTTTGTTCTGAGGAAGGACCCGGCTTTTCTGCATTACTACGACCCTTCCAAAGTGAGTGCCTTGTCATGCTCCCAGACGCATCCCTCCAGAGCAGAGCAGGCAGCTGGCTTCACCTCCACCCTTCCTCCCAGCATCCCTACCATAACTCCCACTGACTATGCCTTTCCTTCCACGGTGCAAGCTACCCCTCACAGTCTGATCACTCCTTTCTTTCGTCACATTGTTGCCTGCTCAGTGGATCTACATTGTTTTGAGAGGAAAAGCGTCTTTCAGTCTCTCCAAAGCTGGCTGTGTGCCTAGGGAAGGTGAGGTGGGCTGATAAAGAGACTCCTAACTGGTGCTTTCTAGTCTCTTTTCACCCCTTTCCACCCAAAGAGTCCATGAATTCTGCCCCCTCAACCTCATGTCCCCACCAACGGTTTGAAAGGTTTCTTTTACCATTTAATATTTAAGCCGTAATTCTGAGTTTCAGATAATAAGTATTACTGCATGCTGGGTTTGATCTAATTCCAATCAGAAGAAAAGAAAAATGTCCTTTTAGTCAGCCTGTTCAGCCTTGTCTTGGTAGATGTATTCATTTGTTTTTTGAAATAAGAATGGACGTTCCTCCCTTGCTGAGCTTCAGTCAGGAACCCCACCCTAAGCTGAGAAACCGAAGGAGCTTGAAAGAGCCCCCCACCCCGGGACCCTGCTAGACCACAGGGAGGGCCGAGGGACAGGGAGGGGGGTGGCAGTGCTGCAGCTGGCTGTGGAATGAAGCAGCCCAGACTTCCTCGCTGGTGCAGACGACTTGCCATGTGATGTCCAAGTTCAGCCTCAACTGCTGTTACAAATGACTCTCACAGACTACTTTAGCAGGCTGACTGCGGGTGGTTATAGATGAGAGGGTGACTCTTCTTTTTTGTGCCTTCACACAGTTCCCAATCAGGTCTCCTTTCCTTTGCAGGAAGAGAACCGGCCAGTGGGTGGGTTTTCTCTTCGTGGTTCACTCGTATCTGCTCTGGAGGATAATGGCGTTCCCACTGGTAAGGGGCAACTTTGGCCCTGGCCTGATCTCGGGGGCCTCCCTCCTGTGCTCTCAGTTAACACTCTGCTGATGAAGGGCTAAGCTGTCAGGGCTGATGGGCTTTCTCAGCGAGACGATGAATGGTGTGAGCTTTGAAGCCGATTAGAGAAAGGGCAAGTGGGGTGTTCTTAGTGTGGTGACAACACAACTAAATGACCCTTGTCTTTAATATTCCTTCCCATCCTTTTCTGTGCTTACTGGCCCATAGGCTTCCACCTAAGAACAGTAGCTTACAATAGTGCTTAAGGATTGACAACACACTATTAGCACACTAATTTCACAATAGACAGTTGAGGTGGGAGGATAGTATTATTCTTAATTTATGGATGTAGAGATTGAGCTTCAAAGAAGTTAAACAATTCAAGTCAAATCCCACATCTGTGTCCGGTTTTAACATAAACATACTGGACTCTTTGATGTGAGTTAGACTGTAGACCTGTGGTTTGCATAGGGGGCAGGCCAAGAGGGCTTCCAAGAATGTCCAGACATAGCACTGGCAGGCCTTAAGGCACAGGTGAGGGAGAGGGGATGGACAGGAGGAATACAGGAAAGCACACATCTGGTGGGATTTCCTAACCATACACATTTGTACTAAGAAATACTTCATGGTGTGTGTCTTTGTCTGTGTCTCAGTTGACTTTCAGCTACTCCCAGCTGAAAGCAGACATGGATGTTCACTTGCTGATATTTTTTTTTCTTCCTGCCTAGGGGTTAAAGGGAATGTCCAGGGAAATCTCTTCAAAGTGATTACTAAGGATGACACACACTATTATATCCAGGCCAGCAGCAAGGCTGAGCGTTCAGAGTGGATTGAAGCTATCAAAAAGCTAACGTGACAAGGACCTGAGGGAACGGGATCAGGATTCCTCCCTCTTAACAGATGACACAGGATTTCCTGGAAAATGGGAATGTGTTAAGACTTTAGCTTTTTCTATTTTGTACTGCTTTGGAGTGAGATTGGTGAAGAGTTCCTTAGATTACAGTCAGCAGTGGTGCTATTTCCTTCCCCACCTTCAAAGTTAACATGGAAATGCTAGAATAGCCATTAGGCATCAGCATCTTGACTTTCGCCCATCATCACAACCAGCCATTCCTTGGGTACCAAAGTAGGTTTCCCTTGTCACACTAACTGGCCACGTTGTAATACTAAATAAAACACTATAGTCTCATGGTGGCGCTCTCTGAAATGCTGTCAGCAACTCATTCTTTGGAATGAATAAAAATTGATATTTGTTCCTGGCTATTAGAATTCCTATACCAAGTTTTAGTTTTCAAAGGTTTTTCATGCTTAAGGCTATACGAATTATTAGGCGAGCTGATTATAAAAACATCTCAAGTGATCTGTCACTAAAACATGCCTCATCTTAAAGGGGGGATGGGGGCAAAATTCTGAAAATATCGTTTTGCTTTGAAAAATAAGCTTTCGTATTATACGTTGCAGAAAAGAAATCATGGACTCGGGCAGATTAGTCACACATACAAAAAAAGTAAAATTACAGTTTTTCTGTGGAAAAAAATGTCATTTAGATAGAGCAGGAGCTTGCTGAAGGACAGGAACAGGCGCTCTCTAAAGGACACAGAAAGATGTCAATGGGAAAAGAATTAAATCAAGGCATGAAATTCTGGGTTTTAGAATGAAGATTAATGGAGACAAATAGGTACCAAGAAGCTTCACCAGTTAGTTAGGAGGTTAATCTGAAGCAGTGAAAAGTCTGCATCATACAGTATCTTTAAAAACATTTTTATTACTTTCAAGTTTAATACAGTAATCTGCCAAGTACAAGTGCTTCGGCTTCCTTTAATGAATAGATACGTAACTTACATTTAAGGGGAGTGGATACTTCCAAAGTGCTTAAGTAAAAATTCATTCTCTTCAATAATTTGAACTGTCTCCTCTTAATCTTGTCTAGAATACCTGATCTGAGGTTTTACTTTATTCCTCACATTCTAAGAGACTGCCTTTTAAAGCACCATTTTCCATTTGGCATTTCACCAAGGTCTATGTCCTTGGAATTAGTTTCTTTATTGCTTCTTGTTATCAACAGGTGTTTACCTGAATTAAACTGCATTTGGTTTGATGGCTTCTTGACTCTAAATTGGCACAATTACACCCCACTCTGTATGGTATCAGTATCATGTGTTGAAAAGTAGTTGACTATCACCTTGAGGCAAATCAGGCGTCAACTCTCGCCAAGAGTACTAGCACTTGAATTTTTTAAAATCCGGAACCATTTACACTGTTCTTGATGTAAAAGTAGCTAGGTCAAGTACGGCAGCTGAGTAGTAACTGTACTGCTTAGCACGTCTCTGCTAGGTTTCCACTAAGTGTTTGAGCATTATCCATGTAAGTAATGGCTTGTCTTGTTTTACTAGAAAACATGAAAAATGGTTTGCGTTCATATTTTTCCAGACCATTTAACATTTTCAACTAATTATGCCTAATGGAGACTCAAACTATTTTCAGTTATGAGTCGATAACCACTTGACCTCAAAGGCAGCATGGGGAGTAGATGAAATTGTCCATTTTTAATGAAGTCTTTGTGGGGAGAGATCCATTTGGATAAACTGGTCAATTGTCTTTGTCAATCTGTTCAAGTTATTTGGAGCTGGATGTGATCTTGTTCTCATATTTGAAAGTGATACTTTTAGGTCACCAGGGTAAGTTTAGTTAGTTCTCTCCTTCATGATCAGTGAGATATTGATCTTTTTTCTCATAAGGGTCATAAATTTGCAAAATTGTTGCGAAACTGAGCAAAAGGCCTGCATGGGATGCCACCGGTATTTCGCCAGTTATGGCTTTTGAAGTATTAAAAAAAAACTCAGTAAACAAAGTGAAAATTCAATTCCTCTGCTTACAGCAAACATTTAAGGAGCACCTGTTACAGTTTGATAACATTCTTGATGCTGTGAGCTTTATAGACTTTTTTTTGACTCCTCAGAAAGACTGAAGTGAAAATTATGTGCCAGATTCTCCTCTAAATATTCCCAGTATGCAAGCCAGCAATCATGGCTCCCTTGTGGAAACGGTTACATGAAATTAGACTTCTGGATTTAAAGAGCTAGTAGAGGCTGCTAAATTAAACAAAGGGACAGACCTTCAAAAATGGCTCAAATGGCTCCACCAACACACTCTTCTATTTTCCATTCCCTTTAACACTGAGGTAAGTCTAGTCCTGGATTGACTAAGGTGGGTTAGGTTTAATCTTCTAAATATTTCTTGGGAATGATTAGTAAAATTAATTTATCTAGTGCCTCAAGTACTAAGAGATTAAATTTATGAAGCAGACCAAAGTTAACTTAAGACTTTCTACACCCTGGCTACTGTAGCTGTAACTGCAAACCACATGTTATCTATGAAATTTATTTACCTTTGTATATATTATTTATTTACCTTTAGAACAATCAGCTCTTAAAGAAAAAAATGATGGAAACATAGAAAAACCATTGTAATTGTGTTCAAACAGATCCCTACTCTATTATGAAGAGAACTGAAGCTTCTAGGTGGCACCTAGCAAATATTTTACTGGAAAAAAAAAAATCAAAAGTTGGGCAATGAGACTCAAATAACTTAATTTAAAAAGCAGCATCTTTTTCTTAAAAAACAAAAAAAACACCCCTAAAACCTTTACCACCCTGAATTACAAACTCAAGGCAAGCAGCTTAGTACACCAACAAGGACCAGTGTGATAAATTCTCCCTCATACCACATGTTGTCATCAGTCTCAAATAGGTAAAAGGCACACAACCAATGTAATTCTTTAGTTGCATTTTAAGGCTTTTTCCCCCTAGGAGTAAACTTTCACTAATTAAAATTATGTTCTCTAAAGCCTCCCTTTGAAAGGATCTGCTATATTGATCCTTTAGGTCACCTGCCTTTATATTACTACATTTCAAATAAAATGAAGATAATAGAATTAGGGTCTTAGTAATCATAATGCTTTTAACTGGTGACAATAAGGAAGAAACCTATGGTTAAATATCCCAGAAATTTATTTAATGTTTGCTTGATACATTTTATATAGAAAGGTTAGGACTACTTGCTTTGGGTGCCCCTGGTAAATCTCATGGAGGCACTGAACTACAAAGGGGTGCCAATCTGGAGACATCAGAAATGGAAATCACACGCCCCATTTTATAACTGTTCTTAAAGATTTGTCTCTAGTGAAATCAGGCCACTCCCTTAAAAAATGCTCAAGGTGTCAGAGCTACTGTGTGAAAACAGCTGACATTTAGGAGGGCATTTCACGTTTTGGTCTGTCGGAACATTTAAATACTTCAAAATAAAAAATATTCAGCTTTGAAGTTTTCAATACTGGAAAACTTTCAAGTCTAGGGTTAACAGCCAGGAAGGCTGCTTTGTGTTCCTTAAACTGGACTCTGTGGCCCACAAAGTTAATCTTCGGCTTTGGCTTCCATTTCTTCCACATCATCATCTCCATCCACTTCGGCATTTTCTCTCTCAAGCCTCTCCAGCTGCCTTGCAAGTTCAGTCTCATCTGTATCTGTGACCACTTTGGGCTGTGGAAGCAGAGGCACAATTTCAAAGTGAAGTAGTTAAACAGTACAAAAATTCAATTTCAATAGTATTACTGCCTGGTATTTTAACTCTTAAAAAAACACTTTGCTAACAACTCTGCCCTCTCTGTTCACTTTTGAGTGCCGAAATATCACCAATAAATTCCATGAGATAAATAATAAAAGAAATTTATGAGAGTAAGACAATACAGGAAAAGAAAACATATATTAAAACCTAATACATTTTCTGTAATTTCTAACAAGCTAGAACAGAAAATATATGAAAATAATTGCAGTGGCTGTATCTTTCAAATACACAAAAAGATGTCCTGTAAAAATGCATCTTCTGGCTTCAAAATAAATTACTTACTATTCCTTTCCACAGAAGAAATTGTTTTGAAAATTATATATGAAAATTAGTTTTTGTTCTTGTTGAGATGAGGAAAGTATGAGGCTATTCTTGTTTTTAATTCTGAAATCAAATTTTAAGCATTCTACATTAAATTCTGGCAATAACCAATCACTTATTTTCACTGTCTATATTTTTTTCCTTTGGGGGGATCAGTGACCACAGTCCTGAATAACCATCCCATGACAGTTCTTATTTACGTATAAAAACCCTTTTAGGGGCTTCCCTGGTGGCGCAGTGGTTGAGAGTCCGCCTGCCGATGCAGGGGACACGGGTTTGTGCCCCGGTCCGGGAGGATCCCACATGCCGCGGAGCGGCTGGGCCCGTGAGCCATGGCCGCTGAGCCTGCGCGTCCGGAGCCTGTGCTCCACAACCGGAGAGGCCACAACAGTGAGAGGCCTGTGTACCGCAAAAAAAACCAAAACAACAACAACAAAAAAAACCCTTTTAGGAACTCTCTGAGTCAGTGATTATTTTATGCTTAGGGGAGGTGTAATCTTGAACGTATCTCATGTTTTAAAATGACTCCGATTAGATATTTTAGAATGCAAATCACTTAGATCATTTAAATCTTAAGAACTTTAAGAACAAGGCAAAAAACCCCAGTATTGAGCTCACCTCCATTTGAACATTGAAGACGCCCCTTTTCTCCTCAATCTTTTCTTTTATAACAGCCATAGCTTGGTTGAGGACAGAGAGGCCTTCTGTTCTCTCCAGGGTGGTTGTAGTCATTACATACCGAGGAGGAGCTATTAGATTAATCTAAGGAAGACAAAATTCAATTATGAATGTACCTATACAACACACAACAATGAGGATGTTCGAGAATCGTTTTGCTTATCTGCTGCTTTAACAACAAATCACCCCAAAACTTACTCCCAATTCTGCAGCACAGCAATTTGGAGTAGTTTGTTAAAGTAGCCGAAGCTAACTGATACTATGATCTAATCCAGTAGCCATAAACAGGCTACTGCAATACCAAATATGAAGGATTATGACTTCTGGGTCTTTGGTGGCTAAACTAACTATAGCTATCATTGGCACAATGGATAATTTGTCTCTCAAATTCCTGTTTGGTTCCAAACTAAACTGACAGAAGAAATTCTTCTATGAGATTCTGAATAACAACCATCCAGTTAATTTTATTGCTAATGAAAGATTCAAGGCAAACATCTTGAAAGCTCTGTGTGAATATGAGAGAATAAGTTGCTCTTTTCTTTTCAAGATTCTATGAGCATTATGGGCACAGTGACTCTTTACTGTAAAGGAGGTTTAGCACAGCTGGCCCCTTGGCACTAAATACCAACAGGAATCTCCATTCACTGTGACAGTAGCAGTAGTTACAACAAAAAGCCTACACATAATTGTAAACATCTCCTAGAAATATCATATCAAGAACCACTTTTCATAACATTTGTTATGAAACACGATCATTAAAAAAATCTGGTTTGATTTGGTTTAGGTGATTTTGGTTTATCAGGGAGGGAAAAAACTGACTACTCACCTTGATGGGCATGGTTTCTGTAGAACAATTCAAACCTGCTCTCAGGGCTTCTTTTACAGCATCGATGCCTTCATAACCATAACAAGCCACTTCAATATCTAAAATTATAAAAATACAAAAGCTTATACCAAAAAAATGCAAAAAATTTTTTTAGAGGTTTAAAAGAAATCAGAGACGTGACAAAACACTAGTATTCAAATACGTATGAAAGCTTTCATCATCCTTTCAATTATAAATCAATCCCAGCCATTAATTTTCATAATTAAAAATATCTGAATATGCACTGAAATTATATCTTCTCATTCACATCAAGCCCCTGAATGATAAAACTATTAAAAAAACAGAAATTTAACGAACACCTTGAATTCTGGCTATGTCTGGGTTAAAAGTTATGATTTCAACCCCTCTGTGCTTCAGTTCCTTATTTGTAAAATGGAGATAAGGAGGAGTGTGATGAAGACTGAATGAAATAATAACCACATATTGTTTAGAACAGTTTAAAAACTGCATACCCTCTGACCCAGCAATTCTACTTTTAAGAATCTGCCTTACCGAACACTTGTATAAATGGGTAAGTGTATGTGTATAAGGGTGTTAATTTGCAGTGTTTTTTGTAATACAGTTGACCCTTGAACAATACAGACTTGAACTGCATGGTCTGCTTACGAGTAGAATTTTTCAACAGTAAACACTACAACACTACACGAACCGTGGTAGCTGAATCTTGGACTCGAAACCACATATACGGAGGGCTAAGTTATATGTGGATCTTAGACTGTGCAGAGGGTGGGTGACCCTAACTCGCCCACGTCGCTCAAGGGTCAACTGCTGTAAAAAGACTGGCACAACCTAAACACTCATCAAGAGAAGACTGGCTTATATCAAGGTTTATCATTCTATGGAATATTACTTAGCTATTCAAAATGAGAAAGATCCCCGTGTTCTACATGAAAGGGCAGCCATGATACACTAAGTGGAAAAAGCTAGTTGAAGAAAATTTTGCATAGTATGACCCCACCCTTATAAAAACATAAAAATTTACATCTGAATATAAACAGCATACATTCCTATATACCATATGTGTATAGAAAAAAATCTCTGCTGCAAGAGTATATTGCAAACTAACATAACAGTGGTTAATCCAGAGGCCTGGGAGGATATTAATGGACTGTTGGAATTTTAAAGCATGCACTAAAACAAAATAATCGCCACCCCCCATGCCCCAGAAAGTGGGCAAACTTAAGGTTAGCTGAACTCATTTACTTGCGTCAATATATATGTATTTTATAATTCAGTAAAAGCAAAGATAACTTAATTTCTTTAACTTTTCTTGTTATGAAAAACGTTTAGAAAAAGGTAGATGTTGATGTAGCAACATATCCTTTGGTGAGGCTCATTATGTAACAGCTTTTTTGGTACATGCAAAATATTTTAAACATCATTTAAAAAATCACTTACCTGCTCGAATTTTGACAGCCTGTGGAGTCAAACGCCTATTAATATTGTTAATGAGTACTTCCCGTTCATCTTCATTCAAATCTAAGCCATCCAAAATAGATGGGTCTCTGATAATTAAAAAAATAACAACACACACATACACAAAACAAAATGTCAAGGTTACTTTACTGATAATTAGGACACCAAACATAATACCACAGAATAATGTTTAAGAGCACAGCCTTCAGTGTCAGAATTAGAATTCAAATCCTAGCTTCACAATTTAATCACTACGTGTTTTGGGGCCTTTCTAGACCTCAATTTCCAAATATGTAAAATGTGAATGAAAACAGTGTATCTCACTGGATTGTAGTATTAAATGAGATAATGCAAGTAAAGCGTTTAGGCCTGTATGACAAACAGAAAACATCCAATTGATTATTATTAAAAGAAAAATTTTAGAGATCTGGCTAAAGCAAGCAATTTAAAATGTCGCCTATACAGGCATACTTCGAAGATACTGTGGGTTCAGTTCCAGACTGCCACAATAAAGCATGTATAGCAATAAAGTGAGTCTCACATCTGGTTTCTCAGTGCATACACAAGTTATGTTTACACTATACTTATTAAGTGTTCAATAGCATTATGTCTAAAAAAATGTATATAACTTAATTTAAAAATACTTTATTGCTAAAAAATGGTAACCATCATCTGAGTGTTCAGAGAGAGGTGATCTTTTTGCAATAGTAACATCAAAGATCACAGATCACGGTAACAAAATAATGAAAAATTTTGAAATATTGTAGGAATTACCAAAGTGTGACACAGAGACATGAAGTGAGCAAACGCTGTTGGAAAGCTGGCGCCAACAGACCTGCTTGATGAAGTGTTGCCACACAACCTTCAATTTGTTAAAAAAACACAGTATATGCGAAGTGCAATAAAATGAGTTATGCCTATACGTCTCACATCCCACTATAATTAAGCATTTCCATGTAATTAGCAGTCCCTGCTTCAAGGAGCTTAAAAAGAACAAAAACATGGAAAAAATTTTTAAAAAAACAAACAAAAGTGCATCCCTGGGGGTGAGGAGAGGAAGATATTAGCGGGGTCAGGAAGGGCTTCATGGGTGAAGTGGCATTTCATCTGACCCTTGTAAGTGCCACAAACAGGGACCACGGTCTTAGTCACTGGCATGTTTGCTGAACGAATGAACAAATGGAAAAAATGAAATGACGACTAAAAGAATGGTAGGATTTTAACGAGCTAAGGTAGAACTTTAAGTTTTAAGAAAGTTATGATATAACTGAAAGACCAACAGGAAATGAGGAAATGAGATAAACAGATGTTTCACAGAAGAAATACAAATGGTCAATAAACATATGAAATGCTGTTAACTTTACCAACATCCAGCAAAATGCAAATCAAAACAAGACAGTATTGTACATCAATCAGTCTGGGGAAAAAAAAAAACTGAGATATATACCAAATGTTGATGAAGAGGGAATATAAATCGTAGAACCAATGTGGACAGTACTTTGGCAAAACTAAGTAAATTTAAACGTGCATATAATCAATCCTATGACCCAACAATTCTATTCCTAGGTATCTTAGAAATTCCCAAACATTGTACAGAGAGACATGTACATGGACATTCGTCATAGCAGTTCTGAAAAGTAGGGGGATAAAAGGGCAGAGGGGATTATGTAAAAATCTCTTTATAGAGGAACAAATAAAGCATATTCTCACAACAGAATACTATATAGAAATTAATATGAAGTAGGCATACATCTATCAATTTGGAGAAATTCTGGTCAATAATAGCATTATGAGTAAAAATGTAAAGTACAGAAAAGCTTGTTACAATGATAAAATAAATTTATTTTTTTTGTTTAAACAAATTAAATATTTAAACATAAAAAAGATTCTATACATACTTTTCATAACCTACCCACACATGTATATGTATATAAATAATGATACATACTAATTTCAGAATAGTGGCTACCACTGATAAGTGACCGGAATTCCGGCTTGGGAGGAATAAAATATTGTTTCCAACAATCTCAGAAATTCTATTTAATTATTTAATTAAGAGAAAAAAAAATGAAGCACGTGGCACAGAATTATCATGAGTTAAATCTGGACGGTTGCAACATGTCTGATGAAGCAAGAAAAGAATGTGAACGGTGATGAGTGAATGTTAATTCGTTAAGATGAATGTTAATTTGTTAAGAATGTAACCTGTTATTTGTTAAGAATGTAACCTGTTATTTGTTAAAAATGCAGAGTGGTAATGGAGACGGGGTGGAGGCAGAAGCTAGAGAGGTAAGCGGGGCTGATAATGACAGCAAACCAAGGTAAGACATGTACTGACTGAGGAGTCCAGGATTGAAGTCAGGGAGGACAGAAATACAAAGCAGTGCTTGATGGTTAATAGTATGAGCTCTGTAGCGTAACTACAATGCCTGTGTTTGAGGCTCTACCACTTGGTAGCTGTGTGAACTTGGACAATTTAATCTCATCTCAATTTCCTCATCCATAAGATAGGAATAATAATGACACTTACACCATAGGTTGTTGTGAGAATTATATAAATGTTAGCTGTTATTATTATTCTCACCTTTCCCACAAGGTGATATTTAAAAAAAAAATAAGTCACATGAGGGGAGGGGGTAAACTAGAAGGTATTTGGAGCCTCTGATGAGTAGGCCTGATGGAGGTTCTAACAGTTCTAAGCCCCACTTGGCCATTCTGAGGGCTGAGGAGACAAATAACCCTTGGCAGCACAAGGGCTGGGAAAGTAACAATGCAGTGGTGAGGCTGCTTGTGAGGTATTAACATCTAGGAAGGACTGGGAGGTGCAGAAGTAGAGCAGTAAGTACAGAGAACTTAAGAAATCTGGCTGTTAAAAAGAGGACACAGTGCTTGTGACAGGAGAAAGTAGAGGGGAGGTTGAAAAGTTCGTTTTTAGTATAAATGGGAAAAATCTGAGCATATTTTTATGCTGATGGAGCAAAACCAATAAAGAAAAAGGCTGAAGATCCAAGAGAGGGAATAGTAGATGGAAAGACATCCCTTAGGAATAGCTGGGCACAGGTGGTAAGATTAGAGAGCAGGAAGGATCCAAATTCCAGTATGACAGGAGCACAGGAGGTAGTGACAGGTGGGATAGAGATAAGTTGGCTGAGAAAGTGGAAGGAAGTAGAGCTGATCCTGTGCAATGGCTTCTATTTTCTTTTTCAGGTAGTGAGCGCACCAGGTGAGAGTGAGAGGAGAGGGACAGAGTGGGAATCTAAGGAAGAGTGTGGAGAAGTTCTAAAATAGCCAATCTAAGAATGAGAGGAAGAAGTGACCAGGAGCAAAGAGAATGTGGGGCAGCAGTTAAGGCCCAGCTGAGGTTGGAGACCATGAATATGCAGTGGCACCAACCTGCAAGACTGTGGTTTTTCCTAGCAGCACCCAGCAGTCTACAAGTGCAGAGAAGGCAGGAACATCGCTCCAAGGCTGGATGTAACAGAAGGAAAAACAGGGCAAAACTCATGACACTGGCAAGAAAGTTGTTGAAATGATGACCATGGTGTGTCTATGCTGAATAAGAAAGAGAAGGCAGGAAAGGGTGAAAAAGGGAGAAAAAAAAGGTTTGGAATCAGAGCCTGATAATAATAAGAATTAAAACGACACAGAGCAGGACTAACTGTGGGAGCTGGAAGGACAGGAGGCTATGGTGAAAGAACAGAATGTGTGAATTAAAGGTTTCGGAGACAGAGCAAATCCTGGTGACAGTAAGACCTAGGGTAAGGCCATATGGAAGACTAGCTAATGTGGCAGGGGCTGAATGTCTAAGGAACTGAGGTAAAGAAAACAAGTTTTAAACAAAACATCTATGTTGGCCCTGAAGTCACCTAGGACAATAACAAAACTAGGAGAGGAAAGTATGTAAGACAGTAGTGTGAGATGAAACCATATGGTTTACAAAACTACATAACTATGGTATACCAAATCATATAGGCTCGGCTTTATAGGACTGGCCCATATCATGGGCCTATTATACTAAAATATTTTAATCTAAATTTGGCAAGGACTTAATACATGAATGTTGCGCTATTAAACGTCAGGCTCTCAACTTGTGTGCTAGACCCAGCAGCTGTAGTATCAATGGAGAAGCAGAGCTAAGAAGGTGTTCTTACGAGACTGCGTGCTTAAATGCATCATAGGCACCGTATCCGGGTCTCTTGTACTTGTCATCAAAGACCCAAGCGGTCCTCTGGAACAGGCTTTCCAGCTGCTCGTCCTTGGTATATTCTAAGACCTCAGCAACATGACGAAGAATGCTGTAAACCTAGAAACAAAATAAAGAGCTCAACAATTCAAAGGTAAGAGACCTATATTAAAAAAAGAAATAGATATTTTTACATTTTAGCAGATAGCATATAAAAACAAACGTTTGGTTAATTTGACTACACTAATTCCTTAACAAAAGATCGCCACACACAAATTCTTTCTCCATAGAGAAATATTTGCTTTTCCATAATAACGAACTCAAGTGGGTATAACAAGTACAAGTAGTATAGCATTTACAACCTCAGACCCAGATCAAGTCAATTCTGGGACAAACAAACCTCTCTGAATATATTTCCTCAACTGGAAAGGGAGACACTAGTATCTTTCCTTTTTACTGTAGTGAGTTCTTACGGATCAAAATGTAAGATATTATTATTACTACTCCATGAGAGCATGGAACCTGGATGGAGATTTTATTATTTCTTTTGCTCTGTTATCATTTAACAGTTATCCTTCAATCCTATCCACCTCCTACCCACTGTTGCCAAACTCTTTTCCTAATCTCCTAAACATAAAAGGGCTTAAAGAAGGAAAGAGTATAAAGAGGCCTTCATGTTAATTACACACAAAATCTGAGTGAGGAAAAGTACTAACATTGGCTATTTCATTCTATCGTCTTATTATCCTAATAAGATCTATTATGCTCATTTTACAATATCCTAGGGGAACAAAACAAAAAGGAAGCTTCCTAGAGCAGTGCATCTCAAATCTGGACTTGGTGGGACTTGAAAGATCTGGGTAATGGTCTGATGGCTTTTAGATTTATACTCTCTTTTACTGGGGTTAAGCAAGATTTTAAAAATCTTTTCTTCATGTAAACACTGTTTTCTTGGCATTTTATCTGAGGACAGAAACACACATGGCAGAGGAACAAAAGACACAAGAGAAGGGTAGAGAAAACAGAACCAATGGAAACAGCCAATAAGCACTGAGGATCTAGGGAATAAAGGAAAATCTAAATAGGACCAGAGAACAGAAAAATACAGAAAGATGAGAATGAAGAAATGACTGTCCTTGCTTTATTAGTGCTTACTGAGGAAATTACAGCAAAACTAATAAGAAAAGGAAGAAAACCAAGGCAGGTGAGGGGTGGGGTGGAGAACCACACTACGTAACAGGCCCTGCCCTGCTTTCCTGGATTCAAAGACATTTCACAAACCTTTGCTCATTCTTTTTTTTTTTTTTTTTTGCGGTACGCGGGCCTCTCACTGTTGTGGCCTCTCCCGTTGCAGAGCACAGGCTCTGGACACGCAGGCTCAGTGGCCATGGCTCACGGGCCCAGCCGTTCCGTGGCATGTGGGATCTTCCCGGACCTGGGCAGGAACCCATGTCCCCTGCATCGGCAGGCGGACTCTCAACCACTGCGCCACCAGGAAAGCCCGACCTTTGCTCATTCTTAACAAACAATAGCTGGTTGTCTGTGTGATCCTTATCCCAGAACAGAGCTGAAAATCAAAAACTACATGCTGCGACAAGCCCAATCAGCTGAAATCACCCATAGTTAATTTAACCTAAAATAGCTTAAAAACACTAATGGTCCAGTACTGATTTGAGAATATTACACATCAAGCAATGCTTGAAGGTAGTAACATCATGAGACAAGAACACTGAAGTCATACTCTTTTGAAATAAAGTCTTCAAATTGTTTTTCTATGTAACACAGAATGAGAAATGGTAATATTGTTACAGAAAATGTAGGTTTTGTTTCTGCCAGGAACACACCATGTAGATTATTTATTAAACACATCAAATAGTGGAGTAATTTGATTAAAAAATCAACTTACATGGGCTTCCCTGGTGGTGCAGTGATTGAGAGTCCGCCTGCCGATGCAGGGGACACGGG
>NW_006774188.1:566486-599487 GCF_000442215.2 Lipotes vexillifer
AAAAAAAAAAAAAAAAAAAAAAAAAAAAATCAACTTACAGTTTTGGATTTGGTAAATTTATCTTCACATTTGATTGCTTCCTCTGGAGAAACTCTTCTTTTTGACAAATCAATATATCCTATAGGAGAAAAATATGAAAAAATTATCTCTGTCTAGGTGCTAAAGAATCACTGTGACAATTTTCACCACCATATTGTTGGGTTGGCATACCTACACTTATTCCCCACTAAAATCGTATCAACAAAATACTGCATAAAAAGTACAAGATAAGAGATTTTTGTTTTCAGAAATGAATTTTTATCATGTAACTGCGTATTCTATTACCTTAGTGGAGGGAATAATTTTCAATTATCCAAATGAGAGCTAAAGCCAAAAGACACTGTATTTGTCTATTTGGCATCCGTTCATCACAGGGTCAACTGCATTAACTATATTTTCTGTATTCTTGATGCTCTGACATTTGTGGCCTGGCTGACTGGGGAAGAGACTTCCGTGCCTGGCACTAGCCAATTCTTAGAGTTGGCAAAGCCCTCAGTGGGAGCAGCCTTTTACATGCAAATCAACCAATCTAGAGCCCATGCCCCCAATCATCTCATCAAAGTTCCACACAGCAGGCCAATATTATCCCATGCCGTAAACCAGCATACAGCCAGGCAGGTACCAGACAACTAGGGAAAGCCCCAATGCACCAAGCCCTGCCCAAACTATTCAAATGAGCCAACACTAAACTGTTTATGCCGACTACCTTGCCTTTGTCATGGAAACCTCAATAAAAGCTCTGGCCTAGGCTTTCCCCTTGCTCCTTCTATCTCCTGATCAAAACCGGTGCTTCCTCATTTGGCTTTGCATTGCATGCTGGGTTCCCATCTCTTGGGAAACTTCAATAATAAAAATGTTCTTTCAATGGCATTGGCCTCTCCATGTCACCAGTCACCTCCATAAATAAAAGTCCCATGGGTACACAATGAGACAAGTAGTTAAATGTATTTTAAAGAATTATGAGGGAGCTCCCCAATGCTCACTGCAGCACTATTTACAATAGCCACGATATGGAAGCAACCTAAATGTCTACCAACAGAGGAACAGATAAAGAAGATGTGGTACATACATACAAAGGAATATTACTCAGCCATAAAAAAGAACAAAATATCGCCATTTGCAGCAACATGGATGGATGGAGAGATTGTCATACTGAGTGATGTAAGTCAGACAGAGAAAGACAAATATCATGACATCGCTTATATGTGGCATCTAAAAAAAGGGTACAAATTAACTTATCTACAAAACAGAAACAGTTACAGATGTAGAAACAAACTTATGTTTACCAGGGGATGGTGGGGGGAGGGATAAATTGGAAGACTGGGATTGACATATACACACTACTATATATATAAAATGGATCACTAATAAGGACCTACTGTATAGCACAGGGAACTCTACTCAATACTCTGTAATGGCCTACATGGGAAAAGAATCTAAAAAAAAGAGTGGATATATGTATATAACAGATTCACTTTGCTGTACACTGGAAACTGACACGACATTGTAAATCAACTACACCCCCATTTAAAAAAAAAGAATAAAGAGGGAGAAAATGGTTTTTTTATGTTTACCCACATATTTTCCATTTCAGCCATCACAGCTCTTCAGCCTGAACAATTTCCTTTACCATCTCTTATAATGTAGGTCTTACCTGGTAATAAATCCCCCTAGTTTCTATATACCTGAAAATGTTTTCATTTGATTTTTGTTGTTGAATATTTTCTTCAAATACAGAATTCTGGTTTGACAGTGTTCTTTCAGTGTTTTACAGATATCAATCAATGCTCTGACCTTCATTATTTCCAATAAGAATGCCACAGTAATTTGTATTACTGTTCCCCTATAAATAACATCATTTTCCTAGGGCTACGTTGAAGATTTTCTCTGTTTTTCAATAGTCTGGTATGCCTAAATGTGGTCTTAGTATTTATCCTGCTTCAGGTTTGCTGAGCTCCTCTAATATATAAACATTTTTCTTCCCCAGCAAATATGGGAAACTTTTGGCCATGGTTTCTTCAAATATATTTTCTGTTCTTTCTTTTTCTCCCCTTCTTTTGGAATAGAGCTTTTGATAGTTGACAGGTTTGTTTTTTTTTTTCTTCTCAGTTCTTCAGATTGGTTCTTTTTAAATGAACTACCTTCAAATTTCAAGGAGCCTTCTGTCATCTTTTATCTGCTGTTAGCCCATCCAGTGAATTTTTTAGATATTACACATTTCATTTCTATAATTTATATTTAGTTCTTTATGAGAGTTTCTAATTTCTCTACGGAGATTTCATTTTGTTCATTCACTATTAAGCATATTTTCCTAATATCTTTGAGCAGTTATAACATTTACTTTAAAATGCTTATCTGCTAATTCCAACATTAGGGTGATCTCTAGGTCAGTCTCCATTGATTACCTTTTTTGTATGGGTCATATTTTCCTGTTTCTTCAACTATTTAGCAATTTGAGTTGTAACCTTGACATTAGGAAATGTATGTGGCACACTGTGAATTCCTTTAGGTTCCTCTTAGGGACACTGAATTTTTTCTTTTTTTTCTGGCTGATACGTACGGCTTGCGTTTCCCGACCAGAGATTGAACCCACGCCCTCAGCAGTGAAAGTGAGGCATCCCAACCACTGGGCTGCCAGGGAATTCCCAAGGATACTGAATTTTTGTTTTAGCAGTTAGCTTGTTTGAATTCAAAACTATAAGCTCTGTCTCCCCAGATGGAAAGCAAACAAAATTTGTTTAGATTTTTACCCTATTGGGCTGCAGTCTACCCTGTGTATTACTAGTTTCACGGGCTGGCCAGAGATTTCAGCAGAGTTTATATATAAACTTGGGGGCTCTCCCTCTGTGTCTCTCCTTTCTCTAACCCCTATCACTACTTTCCAACTGTTGTGGTTGTCCAGAACTCTCATCTCTGGCTCTCAAGCCATTAAGACTGTAGGTTTTCCCCTAGAATTTTCAATGCCCTGCTTGGAAGTTGTCTGTAACATGCACTCAGTCAAAACACTGTAAAATTTATCCAGTGCAGTTCCTTTCTTCCAAGTGTCAACCTGATTTCAGTTTCAGCCTGCTTTTGGTTGCTCCCACTCTCCTTGAGTAATTTTTACCACCCATTCAGATACTTGTTTAGGGTTTATAGCAGTTATGATGAATGGTTTATCCAATAGGACTGAATCTTCTAGTAACAGAAATGGATCCCTTCTATACATCTTCTGCACTTTGCTTTTTTTCTTATCTTACCCTGGAGATCTTTTCATATCAGAATATTCAGATCCCATTCTGTATAAAATTGCCTTGCTTAGTTGTGTCATGATTTATATTGATTTATATTATATTTATATAATTTAGATTGTTTCTTGTTTTTAATTAACATTGTAAAAACAATGCTATTATGTAAATAAAATTTTACATGTAAATACTGTACATATACAAGTTTACCCTTTCACTTTTTCTGATGGCAGTTGAAAATGTATTTGATTCCTTTTTGTGTATATATTTCATATAATAGGAAAGCAATATAAGATAAGACACCATTCGAGGTCCTACTGGAGCAACAACGAAACACAAGTTTAAGGAATAATCTCAGTCTTCAAGCAGTTTAATAAATGGAAGCTGGGGAGGGTGCCACAAGTAAGTCATATCAAAGCATTTAGAATAATCAATGTGCTAAGTGGTAGCACCACCTAAGGGGTAATATAAGCTGCCTCGAAAGTTTATTGTCTAAGATTATAATCAGAAAAGAAGTCAGTTATGTATAAAATTATTCATTTGCAGAAGTATCAATTAACTAGATGGCTGAGGAGATTCAGAAAGCCAAGCTCAGTCAGGGTGACTGATTGGTCTTTTAAGCATGACGGTAACCACTTGCCTGAAACTAAAACCTAACAAACTATAGTAAGATGACTGAAACAAATTATCTTAACTATATTAAGCCAGTTGAAGACAAAACCTACTCAATGGTATTATACAATATATTTAGAAAAATTGTGTTCACAAAGGTGAAGATTTACATGGGGTCCAAAAAAGGGGCACCCAAAGCGTAAATAAATGAATACCTATTCATCTCTGCTGGAAAGATCCCAGAGGATCTGGGGGTCACAAACATTCTGATTACCAGAGACATACAATATTGGGTTTTGGGTGTGTGTCTGCAGTATATTGCTTTTTTAAAGACATAAAAAATATTCCTAAAATCCACTTACCTTTGCCCAATTTCCATCACTTATTCAATAACCTGATTACTAATCTAACTCTAAATCAATAAAAAGGCACCTGACAAATATGAATGAACTAGTACTCTGGTTTGCTTATCTGTCTCTCTGAGTTTGGTGAGTTTGGCAATGAGTCAATTATCAAGATCCCGATAACCTCCGGGAATAAAATTCAAGTTACTTGGCTCACAAAAACTAGTCCTGGGATGTACTAATTAAACCACTACTGGGCTTCCCGGGTGGCGTGGTGGTTAAGAATCTGCCTGCCAATGCAGGGGACACAGGTTGGAGCCGTGGTCCGGGAAGATCCCACATGCCGTGGAGCAACTAAGCCCATGCGCCACAACCGAGACTGCGCTCTAGAGCCCACCAGCCACAACTACTGAAGCCCGCATGCCTAGAGCCCATGCTCTGCAACAAGAAAAGCCACCGCAATGAGAAGCCCATGCACTGCAACAAAGAGTAGCCCCCGCTCGCCGCAACTAGAGAAAGCCCGCGCACAGCAACAAAGACCCAACTTAGCCAAAATAAATAAATAAATAAATAAAATTAATTAAAAAAAAAAAAACCACTACTAACTTAAAAGGTCTTGTTTAGATGGTTAACTAGCACCCGTCTCTAACAACTTTGTATGTAAAAGAGTTTAAGGACAAAAGGAGGTTTTTCTTTTTTTTTTAACTTCAGTAGGCAATTTACAAAAAATATATTTTAAAATAAATCATTTTAAATCAAAGATTTGCAGATATAAATTATTTAATATATGAATATTTATATATTAAATATAAACTTATATTTAATAAGTAAATACAAATTTTTAAAATTAAATTATTTTAAATCTTTTTCTCATTTACCTTTTTCTTTGTCCACTCTGATAACAACCACACATTCATTCCTGCCAATTCGGATGAGTTTGTTTATAGAACGGATACGCCTTCTGGACAACTCACTCAGAAGAATCATGCCTTCGATGTTGTTGTATTCCAGCAAGCTGACATAAGCTCCCATTTCAGCAATGGACCTTACATTCACCATCACTACGTCGTCCACCTCAGGAAATTTGTGCTGATAAAATCTACAACTTAGACCCGGCATTCTGCAATCTGAACAAAAGAATCAAGTAAGTGTTCAGTTAAGGTCAAAATTTAAAAATGTCAATTTTCCACATCTTGCCACTGGAAGAAGTTAACGGTTTTCTCCCCCTCTTTAAACTTCTTAAATGGTACCAGAAAACAGAGGAATGTTCTGGAATCAAGCTTTAATTTTTATTTTGCTCCACAGTTTTGTAAGGCTTGTGTGATTCTCTACCATCAGTTTCAGAGGACTCATAAAAAATAATGACCATTTACAAAGTCCTGACACTGAAGGATTAAAGGTACACCTTAAGAGTAAAATATTATTTTAATACTTTAAGAAATAACAAATGATAGGAAGCATCACTACTATTATAAACCTGTCAGAAAAACTAAAGCTACTCTTCCTCCAAGTCAGCTAAGACTGGATATGCTACCGCCTGCTATATGAAGGGAAGACTCTTCCAAAAAATTAAATCCTAACCCTAACCACATATCAAATGATATACTCTATTATTTATTATAGCCAAAATTATAGTATCACATTTCAAGACAAAAACAAAAAATTTATTAATCACAAAAGACACTAATCTGAATTTTTTTCCTCTTAAAACAAACTTGAATTTAATTCACAACTACCATAATTTTTAGCTCCCACTTTTCCCATTACTCCCAAATATTCTTCTCTTTTGTTGAATAGTTATACCCAAGCTCGAGAACAGCTTTATAGATTCCCACTACTATAAAGTTCAAGTTTCTTTTAACCTCCACACATTAAATATATTTAAAACTACTCCCTTTGATCCACCCAACCTACTTTCAACACCACTCCTTTTATGACCCACAGGCCTAAAATCATACCATATGTAGAAATACATTTTTAAAAGGAAGCTCTCAAATTAATCATAGTTGATAATTTTCATGTTTTTCTGCTAATCTTAACTAATTTACTATTGTCAAAGCTCAGAAGACAGGCAATAATAAGACCTAAGGTCCTATGAAAAATTTGTGAAACTTCACCTACTAACTTATTTTTTTCTTATTAATTGGGAAATAAGACTGTCATTACTTATCTTAAAGACAGAACACCTACATCCAGCTCATAGAACACCAGAGTTCTGCTTCAGAGCAGTTTGAGAACTTGCTACCTGCACTCACATGTTTCTTCCTAGTGGCTTACCCACTGATTTATACATTTTTCCACTACCTACAGGGTCCTATATTATCTGGCCACTGCCTATCTCCCTGAGGTATCACTTTCCTCCTAGTCTTCCCCATTTTATAGATGAAAAACATAAAGCATGGGTTAAGCATCTTGTTTTGTCATATACTGCTAACAAGTGACAGTCAAAATCTGAACCTATGAAGTTTGAATCCATAGTTTGTGTCTTATACATCAGGCTATATTTTCTCTCAATATCACTGATAAATACATGACAATCAGTAAAACATCTTAAACAAAAAGCACTATCAATGTACATATTCAGTGCTGGAACATAAACTATAAATTAGTGCAAACTTTTAGTATTAACCTATCCTGTATAACAAAAAATAAAGCTGCATATTAATAATAGTGGCAGAGATATATTTCTCTTTGAAGCTTGACAAAACAGGGATTTAGCAAATAAAGGGAAGCAGACATTCAATTACCCACCAAGAAACAGCTGAGCTGGTTGTTTCATTTTTAAGCAGGGCTTTTTTTTTTCTTGGACAACTGTTGTCAAATATCTGCATGTAAAGTACTAAAATTTGAGAGCTGAAAAAGTTTCAAATTGGATATAAAAATAAACGTTATGGAAATGTATGAAACAGTTTTAAGAGATTTAACAGGTGCTAACGACTTTTACTCACCAAGTTTCTTCAAATAGTAAAGCCAATAATTTTGGAAAAGCAAGACTTAATTCGATTGTAAAGAACACAGGCAATCGTGTAAAAGAATCCTGAAGGGAGGTATGGATGCTAATGCTTCAGGAGGTACAAGTCTCTTTGCAATAGACGGTGTAAATAAAGGAATACTGCTAATGGCATGTCATTCACAGTAAAAGACAAGTAGTGGAGTATAAAAAAAATCTACTTTGCAAAAGAACCTGCATAATGGTTGACAGATTTTGAACCTATCTCCTTATTTATGGAAATATGCTAATAACACTAACTTTGAAAAAACTCAGTCAGGAAAATAGGAGTCACACACCAAGTATCTATCAGCCCTTTTACATAATTTTCAAAGCACTTCGACTTATTTATTTTGCCCTCAATAGGGTCCTCAAGTCAGGCAAGTAGCATAGCCTGACTTTGGGAATAGTTCTAGACATGGGTTCCAGACTTCACTCTCCTACTTACTAGCTGTGGCTGCTTGGGAAATGCATTCCCATTAACTGTAGTTTCTAGTGTGTGCCATGTACTTCACCGGTTTGTGGCGGGTATCAAATGAAATAATATACATGTGATAAAATTTGGAAAGTGTAATGTGCTATACAAATATAAGCTATTAAAAGGCAAAGGATGTATCATTTCCATTTTGTAACTTAATTCATTAAACAATTATTTTATTATTAAAACAAAGTATTAAATGACTTCCTCAAAGACAAATGCTTACTAAGTACAACAGGAGCTAAATCCAGGTCATCTGACATTGACTCCAGAGTTTAACCCACAAAGCCTTAATATGTCAGAGTACTACAATACAGTATGTGTTCTCCAGTAAAGAACACCCATCTTTCAAAATACATGAACTGAATTCCAAGATAATTTCAAATACCCTGCAATGTCAGTAATTTTGCCTGGTCAAACAGTAGGCAGGACTTCTTAAACCACTGCATGGTCAAGTCGCCATAATGGATACAGAAGTCCACATTCTTTTCCAAAGTAAAGTACGATGTGATAGAGGCAACTCCCATGATCATTCTAATTCGGCCCTAACAGTTATGTTCTGAATGCTCGTTTTTACTATATAAGTGCTACACAAATAAAGCTTTTAAACTAGTTCACTGTCATTGAAAGAGGAAGCACCCATCTCTAAAAACATTACTGTGCATCTTTTTGAGATGTTTTGAGAATCGCTGTCATTTGGCATCCAATGAACTGAGAAGAGGCAGTAAACCTCTATGTAAATAATTCCAAACTACTGAAAGACACAGAGTTACAAGGTTTTTTCCCCCTTGGATAACAGCTTAAATCGGTAGAAAAGACAAGACTTCTTTGCTACACCTTTTCCCCAAGAAACAATGTTTCTTATTAATGAACGTTAAAGTAGCCTAAGTTTGGGGCGCTGACAAAAGGGACCTAAAATTCCTGTATCTTATGTGTTTTTTTAGTTCTGCTTAACCGTAAGATCACAGCGCGTATTTCTACAACTCTATTCTCATCGGTGCTGAAACAGAGCAAACCGATACGAAGAGTAATAAACTCTTCAGTAGGATCTTTTAGTTCCATCTTAAGGAGCGACTCATTCTCCAGAAACGCACCACTCCAGCAACACAGGGCGACAGCAGCTTCGATTTCTTTTAATATCACTTATTGGATCTTTTTTTTAACCCAACTCTTGTCAATATCGTGGCCCAATCAACGGGTTCCTTGAAGTGCCCGGTCTGGTTACAATTGAGAGTATTTGCTGGCGCGGAAGTAAAAAGAAAAAGGATGGAACTCTCAGGTCCGGAGAGGGCAAAGTGTTCCGCGTCCCGGTTCGGGGGCGTCACGGCATTCTCCCAAGGCCGCCCCACCTCACGGCGTCCCCACTTGAAGCACACTGAAAGGGCTGTTCAGTCACTCGGCCCGCCTCCCTTCACGAGAGGCCTCCGTTCGCACCATGACACCTCCGCTACACGGGGAGACCGACACGGAGCCGGCGGGCGGTGGCAGCTGTGTGCAGACACTTCCCGCGCAGGGACGGGAGAAGGAGGGGGTGTTAGCCCGGGCCTACCCTCTATCGACCACCCATGTCACTGGACACAACCAAAGTGAATTCCTGGAGAAACCGATCGGGGCGACTAGTCACCTGAGGTATGTGTGTGAATCCTGCACTGGTGTCCGGCGCCACGCTCTTCAATCGGAGAGACCAGACTTGATCCACCCGTAACAGCCGCCGACTCTCCTCAGCGTGCGCTTCGCTCGACCCCACCGCGCATGCGGAACCACCTCTCAGCACGCAAGCGCCAACAGGATGGAGGCCCCTCTTCGTCACTGACCATAGAGTCCAGGTCCTCCGAGAACAAAGAAGAATGTGGACCTTAGGAAGACCTGAAAAGTACGTTTTCTCGCTGTCTTTAGCTTTCGCTAAGTAACCTTTACGGAGCAGGTGAGAGGGAGGACTCTGATTCCTTGTCCCTGAAAAATAAATCCTCTCTGAAAGCTTTAATAAACCATGAGGTGGCGCTGTGACCAAAGATGAAAAGTGGAGGAAGAGAAGGAGTGTACTCTTCCCTGTTCTTTCGCCTCGCCCTGCGCAGCCGCCTGGGAGCTGGAGACCCGGGGGGCGGGGGTGGGTGCTAGAAGACGAACCGGAAATGAGAGGCGGTTCTGGGGTGCGCGCGCCTCAACATCCGGGCACCGCCTTCTTCCTGTCGACTTCCTCACACCCCTACCCCCACCCTTACCGACAGGAAGCGGAAGTGAAGAAGGCGTATCCTGGCTGCCTCTTAGCAACGCCAGGGGGGTCACGTGACACAACCAGCTGACTCAGGTAGGGGAAGAGTCAGTTGCTGGGTTTGTTGCAGCCACGATTGCCCGGCCAGGGACCCGGGCCTAACAGTCATCGTCAGAATGTCGGCCAAAGACCGAATTGAAATCTTTCCCTCGAGAATGTAAGTAAACGAATGGAACGAACAGGTGTTCAGGAAGACCTTCCCGAGCCGCTGTCCCTCCATACCCTGGACCAGCAGCGGGGCTCCTTGTTTCCTGGGCCGACCTGAGCTCTCTCCAGTCTCTTCTCGTGAGTCCAGGGCGAGGCTCCTTGAGGGGCCCCTTACACATTCCTCTGAGTGAACCAGACTGGACAGAGCAAGTCCAGCACGTGAGAACAGGCGCCCGGCCTGCTGGCTTTTGTAGAGATCCGCTGACTTTAGTCATTAATCGAGCCATTCATTCCATATTCCCTTATTGATCCGGACACTGGATTTATATAACTATGAATCGTCGCCACTCTTGCCCTAACAGGGCTCACAGTTTAGTGGAGGGATAGACAAGCGGACGAAGTTTGATAAATGCTTTTTTTTTTTTTGCGGTACTAGGGCCTCTCACTGTTGTGGCCTCTCCCGTTGCGGAGCACAGGCTCCGGATGCGCAGGCTCAGCGGCCATGGCTCACGGGCCCAGCTGCTCCGCGGCATGTGGGATTTTCCCGGACCGGGGGCACGAACCCGCGTCCCCTGCATCAGCAGGCGGACTCTCAACCACTGCGCCACCAGGGAAGCCCTGATAAATGCTTTGAGAAGAGAAGTCTACTGCGGTGGGAAGCAGGCTTCTAAGCCAATTTGGGGGTTGAATCGAAACGCCCTAAAGTGGGCGTCAGGTTCGATCTTGGATACCCATACTCATTTTCCAAGACCCCCTGAAATGTCACATGCGGTGGGAAGCTAGACCTGAATTTCCGAGGCACTCCTTTTGTCTGTCACCATTGCATCTCATTCAGACTTCTGTTAATATCACCCATCACATTATAAAGTGCATATTTGTTTATGTATATTTACCACTGAACTGTGAGCTCTCTCCAGGATGAGAAGTGTCTTGATTATTAATCCACAGAAGGTCCACAAAAAATGTTACTTGAATGAACCCATGCCGTGGAATCTGTTCACTTGTGGCCTCCTTTTCTCTTTGGGCCTGAATTCTTTGTCAGGAGAAAAATTTTGAGTTTTCTCAAATGTGTCTAACAACGTGTGGAAGGTAAAGATTGTTCTTATTTGCCCTCTCCCCATCCCCCTGCCCCTCTTCCTTTTCCTCTTTTTTTCACTGAGGAGCAGAAAATCAGTTTTGGCTTTGACACTTAGATCTTTTGATTGTGGTCCTATCTCTTTGGGGGTGTTCTGTTGTTTTTCTTTATTTTGGCTTTTTCTCAGAGAATCTGAAGATGCTTTAAAATAAGAGTTATATTTAAACCCCAAACCTAGATTTCTGTACCTACCTGGGTGGCTACAGCTTTTAATGAAATGAAGGGGTTTTTGTTTGTTTGGTTTCTACCTTCACCTACTGACTTTCTAATAGCTGTTAGTCCTAGGTGGGAAGTCAGTCAGTTGTGGAGAAAGGCAGTGCCTGTGAAATAGATAAGGCTCAGGACTACTCTGGGGTAGTGAGGACTGTAGAACTCCCAGCACTTAAAGACTGACTCCATCCAAACCTCTGCCCTAAGAGACACCAGACGCTAGCATGGCTTCTAGTAGCCTAAGGCTATGTTCCTAGAATGACTCCAGCCCCTAGTAAAATGCCTGCTTGAGAAAACTCATCCAGCCAGAATTTACTCTTTGTTCTATGCAACACCTGAGACTATGCCCCTGACCGCCCTTCCTTAATTGCCTGCTAGCAGACACAGCTGGCCTGATGGCATTTCCAATGCCCAACCTTTTGGAATTTTTCTCTGACTCGCGTCCACTCTCACTCTCCTCACTCATTTTAAAATGCCTAATCACCTGTGCACAATCAGGAAGGAGCTCAGCTCTTTCCCCTGCGGTCAGTGGTTACTGAATAATATCTGTTTTCACAGCTTTAACTAATGTCTGGTTGTGTTTATCTTTGATAGTAGTCAGAATGTTAACATTTTGTTTTGTTTTGTTCTTACTTTGAGACTAAGAGGTGAAAATACACTCTTTGGGCTTAGACAAGAATGATAGGTTTGTGAAGGTGAAAATTGCTATTTGAGAGCACTCAGCTTGCCGATTGAGAGGAAAATCAGGTGCAGGAAGTAACTGCTTCTCTAAATATTTTCCCCAAGGCTTATCAGCAGGTACTTTGTCATGTAGTCAGATGTTTTTGATTCAGCTGGAAAGCAAAGTCATCATCCTAGCTGAAGGTCAAACATTTTTTTGGGGGGCCAAGCAGCTCTGTAACTTGTGAAAGAACAAGTGTTTAAAGAGCGAGGCTAGAAAATACACTAGTGACTTCTGTTTCAGACACTACTACCTTACAGTGTTATCCTGTGAAATGGGGCTGTCACCCACTTAGGCACCAGAGAGAGCAAAACAAGTTTAGAGTGGAAGCAGAGGAGGCATGAAGGATTTGGAGTCAACAGAAGTCAGTCACATCCAGGTTCTCCTACGTACTGGCTATAAGCCCTTGGACACGTCACTCTTTGAGTCTCAAGAATTAAAATTTGTCTGTTTCATGAGAAAAGAAATATAGGAGGAAATTAAAATTAGCTTTTTACTGTAAACTTGCTGCCGTTTGCAGTACTAGGATTTGACTGAAATTTGGTTCAACTCTTTGAGCCCAAAATCTGGTGGTTAGTGTCAACAACACAGTATGTTAAATGTACACATTGAGGTGCATAGCTCTTCCTCAGCTGGAAGCTGAACCAGCTTCACTTGGTTAGACCTCCAATGAGGCTAGTCAGTGCAAATTCAGCCACTGATAGCTAGTTTTTCAAAGACAGAACTGTTCACCTGAATTATGTCCCCTTAATCTATAGGTGAGGCAGTATGGCACATGGTTGGGGTACAGTGAACCTAGGTTTGAACCTTGGTTAAATCCCTGGAGTCAGAAATCTGTTTCAGGTCTTGCTCTGCGTTTTCTTCACCGAGTGACTGTGGGAAAGTCGTTTCACTTTTCTGAGCTTCGTTTTCCTATCTTTCAAGATAATGTCTAAAGCCCCTTCCAGCTATAGATTTTAGTAACCTTTGGCCTATGGTAGAAGATTCAGTATAATCTAAGAATTTAGTCAGAAGTTTAGCAAAAACTATTTTGCAGTTGGTAATAACACCAGTCATATGAAATTATGTCCCCTTAAATCACTTTAAGTATGTTATACAATTGATTATTGAATCTTATTATCCACTTTTTTTTCTCATTATTAAATTTTATCTGGCATATGGTAGCAAGAATGGAAATGTCAATTTCTGCTGTTGCTTTCTTGACTTTGGTTTTGGGGTTTCTGATGGGAAGAGATTGAAATAGGGAGGTAAGGAGATTTAAGTGGCTTGTCACTTCTCAGAAGTGTTTACTTATATGTGTCATTTGTTACCTGGAGTCATTTACAAATTAGTAAAGTGATTGGTAGTAGAGTCTTAATTGATGATATCAAAACACTTCAATGCCACACTTTTAATGGAAAAAGTGATAAATGATTGTGGTATGAAATACAGAAGGTAAAACAGAATATAGTAGTAAAAAAATCCATCTTTTTCACTCAACCTCACTTTCCAAAGGAAACTGTTAGACCACTTTCTGTGAACCTCTCTAGAACTATTCTCTTTATCTATATAAGCACATTCATCCCTTACTGTGCATAACTGAGACAATATAATATGAGGAGCACATGCAGATCTACCTTCCTCTTTTTTTTAATGGCTTCATATCATTCTGTTGTATGATGAACCATGATTTGTGAAACATTTAACTTGTTCCCACCCTTTTGCTATTATAAATAAGGCTGGACTACTCGTCCTTGACCTTTTACATGTTTTTGTGTACATGTGGGAGTAAATCAGGGGGATAAATCCCTTAAAGTAGAATTGTTGGTCCTGAAGGTAAGCATTTCAAATTTTGATATATATCATTGGACAGATTTTTTTTTTAATTCTTAGTGCATCCCTAATGGAAACATATACTGTTTTAACTCACAAATCAAGTAATTATTTAAACTATGCTGGCATCATAAAATAGTTCTAATAAATATTTATTAAATCATAATAAAATTTATTAAATTAACCAATTATTAAGTAATATTAATTATAATTTATTAAATTATTATTTATTAACTTATTTATCAAATTATTAAATTCTTATTTATTAAAGGATTGTTTCTGTTTTAAATAAAAAAGACTTCTTATTTATGGAACACTGAGGGTGGAAATCTACAGTATTGAGAAACCAATTAAGCCTGTCAGTCACAAATGGTATATATTCTTGCTCTCATGACATCAAGGAATTAGCATAATTTTAACACCATATTGGGGAAGTATTTTTATTTTAAATGTGTTTAACTTTATTTACATAGGGCACAGACCATCATGAGGGCTCGGTTAAAAGGAGCACAGACAGGTCGAAACCTCCTAAAGAAAAAATCTGACGCCTTAACTCTTCGATTTCGACAGATCCTTAAGAAGATAATAGAGGTAGAGTGAAGTTTGCTTCGAATTGTATTTACTTTAGAAGTATCTATGGAAAATCCAGCACGGCCATTGGTATTTTAATTAAACTTTTTTCTTTCAAAAGTAAAAATGCCATTATAAATGTCACAAGTTTCAGAAAGTACATTTAATAAGATTCAAACTCTTTTTTTTTTTTTTTTCTTTTTTTTAGTTTTCTAAGATTCAAACTCTTTACTCTTGCCCTCAAACCCCACTTGATCTACTCTGGCCCCTGCCTGCCCCTCTGATCTCATTTGGAGCTTTTTTTCTAACATCCTCCTCTAGGACCTTTGCATTAGCTGTTTCTACTGCCCGAAATGCTCTTTCCCCAGTATTTATTATAACTGTCCTCTGGCCTGTCTGGTAACTTTCTACCCACCTGTCCCAGTTTTTTTTCTCTTTCAAAAAAATTATTGTGTATTCTCAAACATTAAATATTCCAGATTTTAGAATCACTGTGCCATTAGGATTTTGAGAGCAGTATAGTGAATTTAAAAGATTAATTTGAGCAAAACAGCATGGACTCATTCAGGAATAAGGTAGGCCCTTCAGTAAAGTTCAGTTTTCTATTTCTTAGTGCCTTTGTTCCAGTATTTTAATTATAAAACTCATGGTTTTGCAACATTGTTAGTAACCATAAAACCAAAACTGTTCAAGCAAAATTGGATATATTTATTTTATTGTTACCAAATCAATATTTACATGTACACCTGGTGTAAAATACTGATGGTTGTTAAAGGAACATGATTATGATATGATTTTTCCCTGTAAAAAACTTGGTTTTATTGGCTGTTGGTTTTTGCTTTTCCAGACTAAAATGTTGATGGGTGAAGTGATGAGAGAAGCTGCCTTTTCACTTGCTGAGGCCAAGTTCACAGCAGGGGACTTCAGGTAAGAACACTTAAGTGGGGTGTTTTGAAAAACAAAGTGCTATCATGTTCATAATTTCATTTAAAAGCCTCTTTTAATTTAAAGAAATACATAAGCATTAAAGACAAATGATATAGTAATAATAAGAACACTTTTAACCCCTTCACCTTAACACTTTTGTGTTTATTACCACCCACGTGTATCTGTTACATAGTTGCAGGCACAGAATACTTAATATTTTACAGTCCATTTTCATTTAGTACTGTATCATAAACATTTTCCCCTATTTTCACATAGCTGCATAATCTTTAGATGTATGATAATGTATTAACGTTTTCCTGTAATGGTGGGCCTTTGGGTTGATTTTCAGATTTTTGGATTATTAGAAAAGGTGCCATGAACATCTTTATGTATATATATTTTAATTTCTGTTGAATTATTTCCTTAGGAAAATTTTTGAGAATGGAATTGGTTGTTTAAAGGGCATGGACTTTATGGTATATGTCAATGTGTGCTTTACAAAGTGTACAAAATGGCTTAGTTATTGCTTTACATATGTTATGTTTGATTATGTCATTTGATTCTCCAAATAAGCCTGTGAGGTGGACCAGGCGAGCACTGTTGTTCTCAGTTTAAGTTTAGTGCCTTCCTAAAGTCAAATGACTGCTCAGGGGCAGAAGTGGAAGTTTTCAGGGTTTTTGATTTTAGTCTTCTTTACCAATAACACAATGCCTCCATTCTTAGTTTGTGTTATGTGGGAACATTATGTGTGGACAGTCATACAGCTTGAGGGGCATAAGACCTTTTTTTTTTTTTTTTGTGGTATGCGGGCCTCTCACTGTTGTGGCCTCTCCCGTTGGCGGAGCACAGGCTCCGGATGCGCAGGCTCAGCGGCCATGGCTCACCAGCCCAGCCGCCCCGTGGCACGTGGGATCCTCCCGGACTGGGGCACAAACCCGTGTCCCCTGCATCGGCAGGCGGACTCTCAACCACTGCGCCACCAGGGAAGCCCGGCCTTTTTTTTTTTTTTTCATAAGAACTTTTGAAGTAGTAGACTTCTAATTTTTGCCAGTGTTGGTAGGATAACAATTTGCATTGACTTTTCCATGAGAGGGCGGGAATAAATAGTGTGTATGTGGTATGTGAAAGTGTTTTAGGGTGGTTATGGGGAAGACACTTTATTTTGTGATAGTAACAGGGGGGGAGTCAGACAAAGCCAGATGGAAATTAGATAGATTCCAAGGTAAAGGAATTGAACTCCTGCTTAGATACACCTAGAGATTTGAACAGCAAACCCAGAAGGAAGGAACGTTTTCTCCAAATTACATTAGTGGAATGAAAATCCCTAAAGTCACATCCATGCACCACATGTCTGATTGAAAACTTAAGCAGTCCATGTACATTAAAATCATTCTTTGTATTCTTATGGCTAATTTTTGAATATTGTTCATACTTTGCTCTCTGAGGCCCTCCTCTGGTAGTGATTGTTCTTTTCTGAAAGAAGACAATCATCAAAGCATAATCGTGACATCTTACTTTTGCTGAAGTCACCTGATGGGTCCCTGCTGGTTTATTTCTCACTCTAAAAAACTCAACTAAATCAAAGCCTTTTCTTTTTCTGCAGCACCACAGTAATCCAAAATGTAAATAAAGCCCAAGTGAAGATTAGAGCAAAGAAAGATAATGTAGCAGGTAACTTTTCAACCCTTTGGAACTCTTGGTGGAGAAAAGATAACATTTTAAAATTAACCCATTTATACAGCAAGATCTTGATGGCCCAATTAATCTTTTCTCCTTAGACAAAGTTGATTGGCTTTACACGTTAAAACTTATTTACTAGTGGTTGCCAGGGGATGGGGGTGGGGAAAGCTATTGTTCAGTGGATGTGAAGTTACAGTTATACAAGATAAATACATTTTAGAGACCTGCTGTACAGTAGTATAGTTACAGTTAATAGGGTGTTGTGCACTTAAAAACTTAAGAAAGTAGATGTCATGTTGAGTGTTCTTAACAGATACACACAGGAAAAGGGACACAAATCTTTTGGAGGTGATGGATATGTTTATTACCTTAATTGTGATGATGGTATCATGGGTGTATGTATATTTCTATACTTATCAAAATGTATACATTAAAATATGTGCAATTATTTGTATATTATGTATACCTCAAAGATGAAAGAAAACAAACAAACAAACATTGTAACAGCCAGATCCCTAAGGATAATTTGACTTTTGAATAGGAATGAACACTTAAGAAGGAAGGTTCCTAAATTCATTCATTGAAACCAGTTACAGTTCCAGGCAATCTCTTGACTTTTGAGTATTTGCTGGAAAAGAAACACAGGAAACAGTGGTTAAGAAACAGTACTTCAAGGACATGTTTGTGAATACATATATGTTTCTGTGTTTAACAGGTGTTACTTTGCCAGTATTTGAACATTACCATGAAGGAACTGACAGTAAGTGTGAAACTTTTTATGTGTGTGTCTCTGGGTTGTTCCAGTTCCTCTTTAAATGAACTTTATTCTGGAAAAGGATGATAAATAGACTTGCTTAAGAGTTCAGTGGTTCCAGTGTTGGAAACCTTCATTTTTTTTTTTTTTTTTTTGGCCTCGCCGGGCAGCATGTGGAATCTTAGTTCCCCGACCAGGGATCAAACCCGTGCCCCCTGCATTGGGAGTGTGGAGTCTTAACCACTGGACCGTGAAGGAAGTCCAGAAGCCTTCTTATCAGATATATTTGGGATAATAATTTATCAGTTTATCAAAAAAGTGTTATTGCAGGGAGTCACAAAACATTATACATTGCTTAAAATATTTTATTTCAACCTAGAAATTTATAGAGTAATTTGCAAATTTAAAAATATAAGGCCATGGCCTTTCTTTGAGTATGAATCCACTGATTAGACTTCCATGTTGTCTTTCTGCATAAATGACACCCATAATGCATTGTTTATAATTTCCAGTTTGGGTCTTTTTAAAGTAGAGTAAGATCTTAGACACTGTGATACAATCTGAATGCTGAATCTTCCTAGACTTTTATAGCCAGCTTCTCCAATTTTTTTATAATTGTCTCACCTTTTCCTAATTTGACAGCATGTTTCAGGTAGTAATGCATCTTTGTTGAGTCTTTCCAAAGTAATCAACTTTCTTTCATAGAAACAACAATATTCTCTTTGGCCTTCATATTAAATTGGTTCACATCAAATATTTAGTACTGCTTGAATAAAGTAGAATATTCTAGAGAGCCACCTGTTAACAGAGAGTGTCAACCGTATTGGGGCATCAGGCAGTATAATCTACACAGGGAAGGGGTACATTGGTTAATCCAGCAAGGTAACTTCTCCTATAGTTAGATTTAGAATAGTATCCTTGTGCAAAGCTATTCAGCAACATGTCCTACAGTTCTGGGGGAGTGAAATGGGCACTTAATGTTTCGGTTAGTGAATTTGTTTTTCCATGTTTGGTATTATTCTGACTTATCTTCTTTTGGGAAGTTTATGGGGAAGATTTGACTTATCTTCTTTTGGGAAGTTTATGGGGAAGATTACACCCTAAATACAAATGTTGTCTGACTGGTTCTTTCAGGTTATGAACTGACTGGTTTAGCCAGAGGCGGCGAACAGTTGGCTAAACTGAAGAGGAATTATGCCAAAGCAGTGGAACTACTGGTGGAACTAGCTTCGCTGCAGGTAAGTTTCTGAAATGGTGGCTTCTGCACCATTGTCCCTACTTTTTACTACTAACAAAATGTTTGTGCAATGGTATAGTTTCACTCTTGGCTAGGTGAGAACAGCAATAGTCAATATAGATTTAAATGTAAATATAATATGGTTTATGCATGAAAGCCTTTTTTTTCCCCCCTTTGTGGCCAGTTAATCTATATCTAGGTCATTAGTGTATGATTCTCTTCTCTTGCTATTTTTATAACTTCAGGTGAGTCTGACGTAAACAAATTCTAATAGAATGGAAATCATGTTAGCTCTATGGAAATCTCATAAGAATTTTCTGTTGTTTAAGTATGTTGAAAAGAAGTAGTCTTGGTTTCCAAATGTTTTCTACAAGTGCTGAGTGAAGGCAAGTGGTGGACAGGGCATGAGTAGGAAGACTTTGTGCTTACATTATTAATTTATCCTCTTATTTTAGACTTCCTTTGTTACTTTGGATGAAGCTATTAAGATAACCAACAGGCGTGTAAATGCCATTGAACATGGTGAGTGTAAGCTGCTGTGAGGCTCTTTGTCCATCCTCTTGTCTGCACCTCCACATTTGTCACGGACCTACTAGGAATCAGGCACTGATCTCCTGGTGAATAAGATGTTGCCCCTGTCCACAGTGGGAAGGGCAGTGAGTCAGTAATACAGATAACTGTTAGTAAATCCTTTGATAGAAGTGTGTGTATGATTTAGAGGGCAGTTAGAGGAGAGTGGTGAGTTGAAAAGTACAGAATGTTTTATTCATTTCTGATTATTAATGAATAAAAGGTGAAACTATTTCTCAAGAGCCCTAATGTTTTTGTAAGTTCTTTCCAATGACTGAGTGATAAATGGTTTTGAACACATGGAGTATTAAACTTTAAATCTCTCTTTCTTAGGCCTTATGTCCTGTTCTCTTGCTGTTCTCCTTGATTCCTAAAAATAAATTTTCCCATTGGATGCATTTATTTTCTATCTCTCATTTCATTATTTTAAAACTATGACTGCTGAATGTTGCCACAGTACTTTTTGCTTAAGAAACTCAGTTTTCATTAAAGAAACACTCAATTTTAAAGTAAGAAAGGAGCAAAATTTGAGCAGCAAGGAAGTTATTTTGCTTGGGCTCTATTAGTGTTAAAGAGGAAGTTACCTCATTTTTTAAAAACTCAAAACACATTTCCTGACTGCTTGCTTGTGCCAGCCTCTTGCATGGAATTGCAAGCAAAACAAAATGGATAAGGTAACAGTTCCAATTCACAAGGAGTTCACATTCTAGAAGCAGAATAGGCAAATTCTGTGTAAAGTAGAACCTTATGATTGACACAAAATTCAACTTACTGTATTCTCTCTGCTCAATGCTCCAGTTTTTAACAATGGATTGCTGTTGTATTTAAAATAACATCTGTGGTTCAATGTTACATATTCATATAAATTCAGTATATTCAGTGTTGTATTTATCACGGTCCAGTGTTACCTGTCCATAGAAAAGACAGTATGAGGGCATATTCCAAAATATTTATAATTAGTTAACTGTAGAGTGGTTGGATTATACTTCATTTTATTTCTTTGTGTTTTTGTTTTTTGCATTAAATGTACATTTATTTTACAGTTAGAAAAAATAAGTTACTGTCATACAAATGAGCACTGGCAATTTGAAAAAAGATTTGAAGTTCTCACTATATATATATTTTTTAAACCCTAGTCATCATTCCCCGGATTGAACGTACCCTTGCTTATATCATCACAGAGCTGGATGAGAGAGAGAGAGAAGAGTTCTATAGGTTTGTTGGAATTTGCAGTTATTGATCATTTGTTGTTTTTCCATATTCCAAAAGCTCGATTTGCTGAGACATGTTGGCTTATGTTCTTTAGAATTAGCACAGCTTGGGACTTCCCTGGCTGTCCAGTGGTTAAGACTCCACGCTTCCATTGCAGGGGCCATGGGTTCGATCCCTGGTCGGGGAACTAAGATCCCACATGCAGTGTGGCGCGGGCAAAAAAAAAAAAAAAAATTAATACAACTTGTATTTTATTCTGATAAGAAACAAGAAATAATATTGCCAAAGGCTGTGGAGACAGATCTGTGCCAAGTTTTGCACACACCTAAAATATGGCATCTCTGAAAACGCAGGCCCTTCAGAGAAACTATAGCCTCGATAATTCTTTAAAATGAAATGATTTAGATGGGGTGTCTCCCACATAAAAAGAAACTGGAATTAATCAGTCAATCAACAAATATGTATTGCATGTTGGAAATGTTCCAGGAGAAAGTATAAAGTACTTGGAGGCATTACATAATAATATAAATCATACCATTAGAAAGTCAGAGTACTTGGAGAGAAATGATACCTGTATAGGAATTAGCTCTGAACATTTAGAGCTAGTAGGGACAATAAATACTAAATAGATGGTGTGCAGGGGTCAGTGTGTCAGTTTCAGAGAAGTGGGAGATAGGTGAAGGCAGGCGTATTCAGGAAAGACATAGCTGTCTTGGACCTTGAGTAGCATCTGAGTATGATTTATAATCGTAATTAGCAAAATTTAGTTTGTCCTTCAGTTGATGTGCAGGGTTGTGGTAATCCAGATTGAATGATCCAAAATTTTAGTGTCTGAATGCTGAAAACCTGTTCCATTATCAGGGAATGGACATCAAAGTTTTTTCACCCTGAGACAGGAGCTTTTGAAATCAGTTATTAGCTTAAAATGTGTGTGTATTCTACCTCAAATCTTTTTTTTTTTAAATGGGTTATAAATATGTTACTGAAATTGAAATTAATAAAGGTAGAATTTTGTTCTACTTTGTAGGTGTTTATTATCCTTGTTACAAAACTAGAAGAAATCAATTCTACTTAGTACCAAAACAGCATTCAGAAAATTCCCTCCTTTATTTTATAGGTTAAAGAAAATACAGGAGAAGAAAAAGATTCTCAAGGAGAAGTCTGAGAAGGACTTGGAACAACGGAGGGCAGCTGGAGAGGTGATGGAACCTGCCAATCTTCTGGCTGAAGAGAAGGATGACGATCTTCTCTTTGAATAATCTTTCCTGCTCTGATTCTTTCAGAAGGCCTAACATGGCATCATTTTAATTCACGGTGTGTAGGTTTGGTATGCGTGGCTATTTAATTTTTGGCCTAAGAATTTCACCAGTTGTAAAATTCCCTGTTGTCTGTTGATGGGATTACCTTTGCAGAATCATAATTCAGCAACCATTTATCACCAGTGAGATTTGGAAAACCTGCCCAGAAACTTATAGAATTTATTTTGCCAAGTGTCACCCTACTCCACTTACATGTCTGTTGCAAGTGACCTGCTTACCAACATATTAAGAAATTCCCCGTAGGAAACAGCAGTGGTCTCAGGCCAACACACGTATGCCAGCTACTGCTGGAACACCCTTTGTTCCTACCTACTTGCACACCACTGTCTGAGATTGCTGTAGCCATCCTTGTGTTAGTTACTGTGGGACTTCTCAAACATTATGAAAACCTTCACTTATTCTTCCTTGAATGACAGGTCTGTCTTGTCTGTCATGGGAACAGTTCTGCCAATTCAAATGTGACTATGGTAATATACAGTAAAATGATTTAAAAATGAATTGTTCCTTTTTTAATGAATTTACTGCTAAGTTGTGTTCTTATGCTCAGATCACCACATGGGATTGGTATCCAAAAAGAGCTTTCTCTGCAGACATGTATGAAGTGGGTAGCTTCCCTTTTCCCCCGCTTCATAAGCTTACTGAGGTGAGTGATTGTTGAATTTTGGGATACTAATAAATATGATTGCCAATGAGTTAAGAGGGCTTATTATTACTGCTGTTTTTTCTAAGAAAAAATAATTAATTCCCATTTGAGAGTAATAAGGTAACTGTAGTATTTTATAATCAGTAACAACTTGAGGCATTTGAATGACCATATCGGTTGACTGAGGTTTTTAGTAGTTTGATCTGGTGTGAGCCATCCATGATTACTCAGGCTTTCCTGCACTCAGTTATAGGCATTGTTTGACATGATTGGCCATGGAACAGTTTTTAATTAGTGAAATTGTGACACTAGCCTTAACCGTATTGTGTTTAAATCAACTGATAATCACAGCCTAGGCTAATTTTAAAGTAGGTAATTTTAAAGTAATGTTGCATACATTTAACAAAGACCTACTATAAAATAGCTTACTGGTATTAGACATTTGTGTTTTATCTATATTATTTCATCACAACAACCATTAAGAGGTACGTATTGTTTTAATCCTGCATTTCACAGAAGAACATTTTGAGGCACAAGGAGCTTGAAGTGGTGAATCCCAGATTTAAATCCAGGCAGTCTACCTTCAGAATTTTTACATCCTTAACTTCTATCCTTTTTGCCTCCCCTATGTTAAAAACTTTGGGTAAAGGTAAAGACATAAGGCCTGTCCTGGAGGAGCTGATTTTTAGGAAATCCTGTTGCTGCTCACAATAAAATCTCAGATTCAACGTAAATTCAGTAGTGATTGGAAAACCAACAACTGAGTTCATAAGTCTTGAAAATAAATAGGTAACAATGAACTGCTTAATATTTAATCCTCCCAACACTCTAGTGAGTTATAAATACCATCATCTCCATTTTGCAGGTGGAAGGCAGGCCAAATGTATCTTCATTTCAGAGCCTTGGTTCTTAAGTGGTATGTATGTATGTACGGCTCTGTAGGAGGCAAAAATTAGCTGGAAAGTAGATGCAGAGAGCCAGGTTTCGTGGGTTTTCATTTGGATAAATTTATGTTCAACTTAAGGAACTAAGCCAGAGAAGTACCCTAGATTTTTTTCCTGTGGCACCATAAACCTCTGGTACTTACTGGCTTTGGCTACCTTCCCTACAAAAGTGCAGAAGATTTTACAGTTTAGCATATTGTTAAAAAGAAAGAGACAAGAGTGGACAGAAGATTTGTTGGGTAGGGTTGGGGTGATTGGAGTTGTATGGGAAGGGAGTAGATCAGGAATAGGAATAGAAAGCTGGACTGGGGTAGCATGTGTGTGTATGTGTAACAAACACTTTCTGGTACATGATTGGCCTCCTCTGGGAGATACAGAGTGGGTATTATAGAAAAAGGGGAGGGATGAAGAATGTAGAATGAAAATGTTACATATTTGTCAACAAGTCATCCTATCCTCAGTGTTCTCAAATCGGTGGTTGCATGTAGTGGAATTCGCCTGAGTATTACATACCTTCTTCCCCAGAAAACTAGTTCCAGAGTTCACAGCTTTAAGTTGTCTATCAATCAATCAATCATCTTTAATACAGTTTAAACAATTAAGGAAACAGAACCTACATTTGTGCCAGTAGGGGGCACTCCCCCACTGTGAAGAATAAATTAAAACGTATTTGTGTTTCACCCAGAGGTTCCAATGGACTTGATTCTGTCAAAACTTGAAGACAAGGGTGGGTCATTTTACATGTGTTGAAACCTTGAATGGCAGAGGATATAGAAAGTATTCAGTGACTTTTAAAATTTGAAATATAATTTTACTTTTTATTTTTACATTAAAATGTGCAGTGTTACATCTCAAAACAACAGAGTGCAGATACAGGCAGGATAAGAGTACAAAGGAGAATTAACAATAGATGTCAAAAAGGTTACCTTTATTAAGGCTAAATCCCTGGTTTAAATTTTCCACACACATTCACAGAATTACATTCAAATTATTCCTTAGGCCATGAGAAAAGGAAAAAAAAAAATCCAGACATTAGATTTTCATAGAAAGCAAATCTGGATTAATCTAAACACTATTCTCCTTTCTGTTTGTTCTGACTTAAGGAAATTTAGTAAAGGAAGATTATTTCCTTACTTGAACTAATGTACATTTCATTAGCGATTGGTATCATTCCTATAAGTGGTTAAGACCTCCCTCCACACTGGGGTCTCCAATGAGAACCACAGAGGGACGGGAAATGGAATTGGCCAGAGCAGTGTAGGGCACAACCAGGTGGAGAGCAAGGCTTTTTTCCATTTTCTTTCAAGGAAGTCAGCAACAACTCAGTTTTCACTTTGTAGGGACTATGTTGAATATCAGCACATCCATATCACCAGGATTGAGGCAAGCTGGGATATAAACATTTCTATCCCTCTACCACTGCTGATGAGGAAGGAGAAAAATATATAGGACTTAACTGATCCCCAAAATACCTCATCAGCTTAGATTTTTAAGAAGTATACTACGGCGTAGCATGTGCCTCGGTAGGGGACTTGGACTTGCCTGTTAAAGCCATGCCTGAGTCTGCACAGCACATGGCCCTAGTGTTGGCCCTGTGGTCTACAGGTAACTTAGGGACTAGCGCAGCAGCCACTTACTGACACCACCTGAAATCTCATTCTAACTTGACTCAAACTGCAAATGTTTTAGATCTTAGGGTTGAAAATAGTTGTCAGTTATGATAAGCAGCTCACAAAACTCCACTGTCTACCACAGACTACCTTTCATTCCTAAAGAGAAAGTAAACTGGAAAACTGAAAAGATTAAGTACTTACAGTGCCTTTTTTTCAGTGCTGAAAATCACTGTGACCTTTGCATTTTCCTGCCATAAACTGGAGTGTTTCAGACCTGAAGAGACAGTATGTATGGCATTCCTTACCTCAACCTAGGAATGTTACTTTCTTCCTAAGGAACATTATCTTGAAAGTATTTCCACACAAGATATATTCCACAGCCAACTTTGAGGCCATGTGAATTTCAACAGAAAAAGGCAGCATATAAACTGTCTACAATTTGTTCAAATAATATTATGCAAAGGAGAAAAACTCAAGTATGTACATGACACTGAGACAAACTACTCATTAAAAACAGTTGCTTATGTTAAATTAAGTGACAATTCAGTATTATTCCAGTGTTTAGCTTTGGGAACAGGAATTGTAGCTAAAGTCACCATATAAATAAAATCAAGACATTCACATTTGAGGTTGTTTGTCACACATCACACCATCCCTTAAGCCTTGAAAATACTACAAATTAACTTTCCATGCCAATTACAGAAGTTGAATTTTAAAGCTACAAGCTAATAGAGACAGTATGAAAGTTTCATTAGCTTAAATGTTTTATGATTTAGCTTACTGCATTCTGATCATAAGAGGCAGACCTTATCAGGATAAAAACCTATTTCTATATGCTTAACTTTTGCCCTGCGATGTTCTTTTCCTAAAATGTTCAAATGACTTTCAGGTCATCATTTCCTTCTGATCTCAAAGTCAATTGTCATATCATTTCCCTCATATAATTTTATTCCAATGCTGAACAAGTATAATCAATGACCATTTGTCAATCTATTAAATATTAGTATACAGTACAGCAACTATACTGATCACAGAATTCCAGTTTATTACCTACATATATAGCACAGTCATCAAATTATACTGTGCTCATATATAAAAATGAAAAAACTGTCAAATGTGCTATGTCCTTTTATGCATGTAAAAAACTATTTGCATCATGAGGAAGAAACAACAGTCAACAGAGTTTATATGAATATCTGCCATTCATAAAAATGTAACTTATACATTCTGTTGTACTATGCAGATCAGGAAAAGGAAGTAAAAGTTACCCAATCAGTTGCAACGATTTAGAGAAAAAAATTCAGAAAATCATTATACCTTTAAAAAGATCAGCATATGTTGTACATGTTGTAGATCAGAGTCTAAAACAGGTGTGATCTTTGCATAAACCTTTCACGTGTGCAGTGAAGTCTGATCCACAAGTTTGAGCTTAAAAATTGGTGCTTCTAACGGAATGTTTTTATGAATTAAAAGACATACAAATGAATTCAAGCCTAACAAACAGAGTAGCTCCAGACCAAAGTGGCACCATTTTTTTTTTAAAGTAGTTCTGGTGACTAACCAAATACTGTTGTCTTGCCCAGTGCACAGAAGCAGTTTCCCTTCACCCACAAATTCCCATGAAGTCATTTAAGTTAACTGTTAAATAACATCAATATTTATTACTATGTGAGACATGGACCATTGTGTATACACACAAAAGTTTTTCATGGAAATATGACTAGGCAGAAAAGAGTTGGTTAGGTGAAAACAATTAAAAGGTTTTTATGTGGATAAAATGGAACTGCTCTGTTGAAAACTTCCATTTAAAATCCCCAAATGAGGCAAGAACCTCTAAAGCCATGTACAGAGAATAAAGAATGCTGTTAATGAATTGCCTAAGGGGATTTTCTTCTCACTAGTTCAAGATCTAAGAACAGGTCTACAATTTATACTGCCTGCCACCTTCTCAGAGACTTGCTCAAGTATCAGGGCTATCTTCCTATTGGCAGTTTGCCAGATCAAGTCCAATCATGCCACAGAATGGATGTTTCCTTCACCTCAGCCAAGTGGATGGCACCCACTGAGGTTCAGTATCAAGTTTGTTAATCAACCTAAGCAATTCCTGATAGGCTTTATCAAGATCCGAGTTCACAATTGCTGTGTCAAAGTAGTGGCCATTGTTCTGCTCCATCTCTCTAGTCTTCTCAATGATTTCTCTCAACTCTTCAGGCTGCAAAGAGAAGATAAAAATTATGAGGTAGGGGCTTCCCTGGTGGCGCAGTGGTTGAGTCCGCCTGCCGATGCAGGGGACACGGGTTCATGCCCCGGTCCGGGAGGATGCCACATGCCGCGGAGCGGCTGGGCCCGTGAGCCATGGCCGCTGAGCCTGTGCGTCCGGAGCCTGTGCTCCGCAGCGGGAGAGGCCACGGCAGTGAGAGGCCCGCGTACCGCAAAAAAAAAAAAAAAAAAAAAAAAAAATGAGGTAATCCATTCCTTACCAAAATATACAATGAGTCAGAGATGGCTGAAGAACAAGAAATGGCCTTAACACTGCTTTCCTTCTGTTTCTCAAAATACTCAGCCTCCAGTGTTCAACCCAACCCTGTCATGGCCACAGGGATTTCCTTTGCTCTGGTATCTTCAGCACTCACACTGCAAACCATTTGCAACTCAATATAACCTGTTTATACTGCTTTTTAGGTTTTTATATATTTCTGTCTTATCCACAAGACTAGAGGCTTCAAGAGCACAGACTGTTACTTTGAATTCCCTACAGACGTTCGTTTTCAAACATTTCAGGGCACCATAACCTCTTCCTAAAAATAACATCTTCTGTAACAGAGTGAACCTTTCTGGCAGGACCTCAAGTGCCACCTGCTCTTGGCTCTTATAAAGAACCCCTGCCCTCTATATCTGTTGCAGAGTTAAAAAGAGTAAACATCATGAGAAAAGGATCAACAGAATGTGTATCTTTTTCTATGAAAACACTGCTGGGAAATCCAAGATTTTAATAATCTAATATATTTTTTGGGGGGGAAATAGCTTTTAAAATTGCTTCTCTGCTTTCAATACACAAAGGAGGTCTTCAAGATGCAAAAACAAGTATCCTAAGAGTTTGGGAAGCCATATAGAGCAGGCTACTTTAAAATAATGCATAAAGGAAACAGCTGTTTCACAGATAAGCAGATGGCAAGGTTATATGCAAAACTTATCGAGAACCTTCTGATAATCAGGCACATGTGTCCAAGAAAGTGAAACTGCCCCCAAATCACCCCTGTCGATGAAGAGAACTAATTAAATGTCCATATGTCTCAGACATAAAGGCCACACATCAATACTATATTGGACCCACAATACCCAACAATTTGTATCGCTCAACTGGTTGAACTTTTTTAACAGAAGGAAAACATATTAAAAATATGACAGTGTATATATATGTCCATGCCACTCTCTCACTTTGTCACAGCTTACCCTTCCCCCTCCCCATATCCTCAAGTCCATTTCTCTAGTAAGTAGGTCTGTGTCTTTATTCCCGTCTTACCCCTAGGTTCTAGGTTCTTCATGACCTTTTTTGTCTTAGATTCCATATATATGTGTTAGCATACGGTATTTGTTTTTCTCTTTCTGACTTACTTCACTCTGTATGACAGACTCTAGGTCCATCCACCTCACTACAGCCGCATAGCACAGGGAGATCATTTTGGTGGTTTGTGACCACCTAGAGGGGTGGGATAGGGAGGGTGGGAGGGAGGGAGACGCAAGAGGGAAGAGATATGGGAACATATGTATATGTATAACTGATTCACTTTGTTATATAGCAGAAACACACCATTGTAAAGCAATTATACTGCAATAAAGATGTTAAAAAAAAAAAAACAGAAGAAAGTAGTTACAAATACCACCTATGACCATGTGACCAGTTAAAGAAATAAGCACCGTAGTTGTCGTAAGTATTTCTTCATTATTTACTTCAGGATACATTTTTATTAAAATATCTTTGTTTTCTTCCCTCTCTTATTTCCTTATCATGTAACATAAGATCATATATCATAGTGTTAAGTATTATTAATTTTATATCATTGTCTTTAAGTTATGGGATATTAAAGATAAAAACAAACATAAGTCAAGGAAAAAAAAAATGACTGCTCTGGCTTGTCCTGAATCAGTTTCTTGTGTGGCCCTCTAATTTTCATTCTGGAATGTTGTGCATCTGGCTCTGGTACACAGAATCCTTTGTTTCCCAGCAGGGACTCTACTACACCACTGTAACTGAACATACTGTGACATTCTGGTTAAAACTTCTGTCTACTCAAAGCTCAAGATTATTGAAAGAACATTCTAGAATTCAAGGTAGAATCTAAACCTTGTGTTACTAGATTTGAAATACAAATGTTAAGCCCCACATCTTACATAGATTCACGTGAATATCTAATCCACCTAGTTTTTCTTTATCAAATTTAAGTATTCATCTTTTGCCAAAATGACTTATTTACTTGGTAGTTTATGTTTTAATTTTTCAAATTACAATTCATGATGAAATTGAAACAAAATGTTTTTGCTCAAATATCTTTGGCCTGAAAAAATTATCTATAGGCAAAATTGACCATAATAGTTCATACTATTAGTTTACCACTCTCAAGCCCCCATTACAGCAGAACAGATTCACAGTACAATGAAATAACTGATTATTTAAATTTTGCATTTGGTGAGGAACACCATCACCTTCTTAGTTAGCACTATCTCACAGAGTTAAAATGGAGAATTTGTTTTTACTCAACACTTCTACTGTGTGATAAAACACTATTAAAGACCAAAGGAGATAAAACATAAAAGGCAATCAGATACACCACCCTTTACCCAACAGCTGCAAAATATACATTCTTACTGGTGTGCAGGAACATGCACCAAGATAGAACAGATACTGGGTCATAAAATAAGACTCACCAAGATTTGAAAGACTGCCATCTTACAGAGTATGTTCTCTTACCACAATGGAATTGTAAATCAATAAAATATTTTATAAATCTCCAACAGATGGAAATTAGATACTTCTAAATAAGCCATGGGTTAAAGAAAATGACAGAGGAAACTAGAAAATATTTCTAGCAAAATGGTAATGAAAAATATAACCTTAATTTGTAGGATGCAACTAAAGAAGTACTTAGAAGAAAATTTATGACTTTATATTAGAAAAGAAGAAAGGTTTAAAAATCATCTAAATTTTCTTCAGAAACTAGAGCAAGTGCAAATTAAAGCCAAAGTAAGTATAAGGAAAGAATAAAAAGAAGTCAGTTAAATGGAAAAGAGTCAAACAATAAAAGAAAATTAACAAAAATGTCTCCCAACTTACTTCTTTTTCTAAAGTGTTTTGGTTATTCTTTAAAATTTCCATACAATTTTAAAATAATCTTTTCAATTTCCAGAGAAAAGCCCACTGGGATTTATTTTGCCCAGATAACAGGTTTCTTGAGATATAATTCATTTACAATTCACCCATTTAATGGTGAACTGGAAGCAATTCAATGGGGGATTCATACAATTTACCCACTTAAAATGTACAATTCAACAGTTTTTAGTATAGTCACAGAGGAGTTGTGCAATCAACACCACAATCAATTTCAAAACATTTTCATCACCCTCCATCCCCCCTCACCCCCCTCCCTCCAAAACCCCATAGTCATTAGCAGCCACTCCCCATTTTCTCCCAACCCACAGCCCTAGGAAACCACTAATCTACTTCAGGTCTCTATAGATTTGCTTATTCTGGACATTCCAAATAATGGAATCATACAAAATATGGTCTTTTGTGACTGGGTTCTTTTATTTATGTTTTCAAGGTTCATCCATGTTGTACCATGTATCAATACTTCATTCCTTTTAATGACCATTTTTCGAGAAAAGATAAAGCTACAGTAATCAAGACAATGTGATTTAGCATAAATACAGAATACAGTCCAGAAATAATCCCTCCCCGCTACGTATTTGGTCAAGTCATTTTTGACAAAGATGCCAATGTAATTCAATGCGAAAAAAAGGATAGCCTTTTTCAAGAAATGATACTAAAGCAACTGGATAGCCATGTGTGAGATAGATTATAGACCTTAAAGGGAAAGCTAATACAAGAAAGCTTTTAGAAGAAAATACAGAATAAATCTCTATAATTTTGGAGTAGGCAACTTTTTTTAGACAATATACAAAAATCATTAACCGTAAGAAAAATGAAAAAAATTATGCAGTTGACCCTTGAACAACACAGGTTTGAACTGTGTATACAGAGATGTTTTTCAATAAATACAGTTCTACATGATCCATGGTTGGTTGAATCTGAAGACATGAAACTCTGGATATGGAAGGCCAAGTATGGGACTTAAGCATACTCCATTTTGGTATCGCAGCAGGTGCTGGAACCAATCTCCCATGGATACCAAGGGACAGACGTACTTCATTAAAAACAATTCTGATCTTCAAAAAATATGTTTTTAAATTACAAAGAGTTTGAAAAAATACTTATATCCAGAATATATAAAGAATTTTTACAATTCAACAAGAAAGCAACTCAATTAAAAAAAATAAAACTTGAGACATTTCACAAAAGAATTTGTCCAAATGACTACATGAAAAGATGCTATCATTAGTCATCAGGAAAATGCAAATGAAAACCACAATGGTAACACTTCACACCTATTAGAATGACTAAAAAGTTGTTACAAAACAACAACAGCAAAAGTTGGTAAGGATGTAGAGCAAATGGAACCAAAGTGAGAGTGTAGAAAGGAAAACTGTTTATAAAATAGTTTTGTACTTTTTATACACTTAAAACATACACTTATCATTTGATCCAGTAATTCAAGAAAAATGAAAACATATGTCCACCAAAAAACTATGAATGTTTAGAGCTGCTTTAGTCACTAGCTCAAAATTGGAAACAACCCTAATGGTTTTTAACTGGTGAATGGACAAATTGTGATATATTTAGATCATGGTACACAACTCAGCAATAAGATATGAACTACTGTTAGATGCAACACAGATGAATCTTAAAAACATTATACTTATCAAAAGCTAGATACAGGACTTCCTTGGTGGTGCAGTGGTTAAGAACCCGCCTGCCAATGCAGGGGGCACGGGTTCGAGCCCTGGTCCAGGAAGATCCCACATGCCACAGAGCAACTAAGCCTGTGTGCCACAACTGCTGAGCCTGCGCTCTAGAGCAAGCGAGCCACAGCTCCTGAGCCCATGTGCCACAGCTGCTGAAGCCCTAGCACCTAGAGCCCATGCTCCACGACAAGAGAAGCCACCACAATGAGAAGCCCACACACCTCAACGAAGAGTGGCCCCCACTCACTGCAACTAGAGAAAGCCTGCGTGCAGCAATGAAGACCCAACACAGCCAAAAATAAATAATAAATAAATAAATTTATTTTAAAAAAAGCTAGATACAAATTTAAACTTACTTATAAATGATTATAAACTTAAACTTATAAATGGTTTCCATTTACATGAACTTCCAGAACAGACAAATCTATAGTGACAGAAAGTAGGTAAGTGGTTACCTAGGAAAGAG
>NW_006774188.1:599497-625375 GCF_000442215.2 Lipotes vexillifer
GGGTATTAACTTTAAAGGGGCATGAGAGAACTTTTCTAGAGTGATGCAAATGTTCTAAATGTTGATTGGCATGGTGGTTTCACAGGTATACATTTTGCCAAAACTCACTAAATTATACAATTAAAATGCATGCATGTAAAGTAATCTTAATAAAGTTAATTTTTTAAAATTAGAAAACTCTAATTAGAAAATCAAGCACATTGTATACTGCTAAAACACTGTGGTCACTGATTAAGTTCCTGCTTTAAAAACATGTATATAGTTGACCCTTGAACAACACAGGTTTGAAATGCACAGTCCACTTGTACACAGATTTTTTTCAATAGTTAATACTACAGTACTACACTGTCTGCAGGTGGTTGAATCTGAGGTGGAACTGCAGATATGGAGGGCCAACTATAAGTTACAGATTTTCAACTGTGTGGAGGTTTTGGTGCCCACATTGTTCAAGGGTCAACTGTTAATAGGTATTCTTTCTAGAACTCACTCAATCTGAATTAAAAATAAAGTAGGTAAAAATATTAAATATTACAATTAAATATTAAAATATCAAAAATAAAATAGGTAAAAAAATTCCATGAGAGCCCTGGCAGAGACCACCAACCAAAAGAAAGTTGCTTAACATGTTTTGGAATGGCATGTGGCCCTTGGCATGGTTATCAAATTCTTGCTGGAGAAGAATAACAACAAAAAATAAGTGTGCGTGTCAGAAAATAGAAAATTAGGTTGAACAAGTAAAATGGAGTCCATTTTGGTCCTTTATGTGCATTCCTCTCCTAGAACCACTACAGTATTTCTGGTCTACCAAAGTAGTTAACTGGGCACCAAGTTTCGTGGGCTATCTATCTAGTTTTCCTTATTATATGTGATCCTCCTCAAGAACAGCCAGCGAACATGTCTCATATTTCTTTTTTTTTGAATTTTATTTTAGTTTTTTAATACAGCAGGTTATTATTAGCTATCTATTTTATACATATTAGTGTCTATATGTCAATCCCAATCTCCCAGTTCATCCCACCACCACCACCTCCCCCACTTTATGTCTCAGATTTCTTTTGTATCATCTCAAGTGCTTAGGACAGCAGATACTCTGACCCCACTTATTCATGAACTGGCACTTGTGTTGCAAAAATGAAAAAGGAGTGAAACACTACTTTAACCAGCTGGCCTACTTAGCCTAAACAAAGCAACCAGAATTATGTTCAACACAAAGGATGGGAAGGTCCCTGATGTCGAAGACACTGAAAAATACCACCTTCACATACAGACTGAATAACAAATGTAAGTAGACCTAGAGTAGAAAAAGATACCTTGGGGAGGAAGAAAGAGGGCTGGTGGGTGTGGTGAACAGTCAAGAATCAAAGACTTTTGAGGAGATTTTAGGGAGGAATATTATTATGTGTCTTTATGGCTTTTAAGGAGATTTAAAGGCATAGCAAATGAAATGAGATCTAAGTGATTCCTTTGTAAAATAGAAATTTTTAGGAAATCGGCAAAAAACAAGGAAGAGTATTTGTTACTCTGATATAGCATGTCACTTGACGGTTTTCATTTCATACATTTAAATAAAATGTCAATGCTTTCTGATTAATATATCAATATATTATCATTTAAGTTTTAGTACTATTTGGCATAATATGGACTACCTCAACCACAACCAGCATCTAAAATAATTAGCTGCCTGGGGCCTAGAGTCCTGGGCGGCCGCTGAGAGGGCCTTCCTGGCCTGTTGGCGCCTGCGGGATGCTGCAGGCTTCTCCTGGGCGCCCAGTCCTGGTTGGCTGCGTGTAGTGGCCTGCAGGGCTCTGAGTGGGCAGGGCCCTACACCAGTGATAGCCTTAAAGGGAGGAGAACTCGTCAGGGACAACACTGTGCGGGTTAATTTGGGAAGTGATGGTTAAAGTTTCTGGCTTTAGACTCCTTATTTATGTTGTTAATTCTGATGGGGGTAGAGATGGAAGCTGGTCCCGTTAGCAATGAGTTCTCAGTCTGGAGAGGAAAACAAATCAAGGTGAACTGAAGAAAATGAGTCTTTCCCCAGAGGAGATAGAAGATGGGGAAGATGAGGGCTTCCCTGGTGGCGCAGTGAGAGATGAGGCTGTCGTCCCTAAGAATGGTAGGAAGGTTGCTACTGCTCCCGGAAATAAAATCGAAAAAAAAAGTTTCTGCCTCCCACGTTTGCTGAGAAATTAATATCACCACACAGGAAGGGAGCCACAGGGGCCAATGTGCCAAAAGACAGGAGGAGTGCCAAGCTCAAGGACCATGAGAAGAGACATGAGAACTCTGAGGAGGATAAACAGACTACGAAGAAAGCACCTGACAAACAGAAGAAGGAAATGACCAAACAGAAGGCTTCCACTGAAACCAAAAAACAGAAATTAGAAGGAGATTTGGTTAGTGAATTTTAAAATCTGCTGATGACCAGGAAAAAGCCCTGGAACTCAGTGAAACAAAGGTCCTTGGATATGAAATTAAATTGAAGAGACCAAAGGGAAAGGAAACAAAGAAAGGTCGAAATGCCAAAACACTTTTGATAAAGAACCTGCCTGACAAAGTCACTCAGCATGAATTAATAGAAGTGTTTTAGGATGCTTTTCAAATCAGATTGGTGAGCAAGGATAGGATGAGTGAAAGGATCGCCTATATTGACTTCAAGTCACAGGCCGATGCACAGCGAGCCTTGGAAGAGAAGCAAGGAACAGAGATTGGTGGGCTTGCTGTAGTTCTGGACCTTGTCGGAGAAAAAAGCCAAGGCCAAGATGAAAGAGATGGAAAAAAGAGCACTTGGAGAATGGGAAAACGAAAGAACAAGAAAGCCATGCATTTCAAGAAAAATGTGAGAGAGCGTATTTCTTTGTGGAGGTAAAGAATGTTCCTACATGTTTAATATGCAAACAAAGTCTGTCTGTGTTGAGAGAATGTAACCTAAAACACCATTATGAAAGCAACCATCATAGGAACCACGATGGATTTACAGAAAAGATGTGTGATAGAAAATTCAACAAACTGAAAAAAAGACTGAAATTTCAACATGATTTGCTTTTGAACGTGAATAAAATAAGTGATGCTGCCATGGAATGTAGTTATGTATTAAGTGAGAAAATTGCCTGGTCAGCAAAACCTCTTGCAGATGGTGAGTTTATCAAAGACTGTCTGTTGAGCGCAGCAGAAATCATGTGCCCTAAACAGACATGCATTTGCCAACATAAGACTAACTGGTAATGTTGTTGCCCAGCATGTTAACAATACGACTGAGAACTTGCAGGACAAGTTCCAAGAAAAAGCTGAATCATTTGTGGCTTTTTTCCATTGTAGCTCAGGAAGGTGTGGATGGAAATAACGCCCCCCACGTAGCTGTATTTATTCATGGTGTCAATGAAACTTTTGATGTGACCGAAGAACTTCTGGACGTGGTTCCCGTAACAGGCACAACATCAGGAAATAGTTTTACGTGATGAGAAAAGTCTTAAAAAATTTAACGTGGACTGGTCAAAGCTGGTAAGTATTAGCACAGATGGTGACTCTGTGATGGTTAGTGTTAAAGAACTAGTTACAAAACTGAAATCTAAAGTGTCAGGGCTTTGCCAAGACAAGGAACTTAAGTCTCTGCATGGTCTCATTCTCCAGGAGACACTTTGTGCTAAAAGATTAAAAATGGATCACGTCATGGACATAGTTTATACCATAACCTGGATATACTCCCACGGCTCAGACCACAGAAATCGGTGCTGTGTTTAATCAGTTAGACGCACAATATGGAAACATGTTCTGCTCTATGGAACTTAAGTGGCTGAATTGTGGTGTGGTCCTAAGGCAGCTTTTTGAACAGTTGGAGGAAATTGACTTTTTCATGTCTTCTAGAGGAAAATCTGTGCCTCAGCTTACGAGCAAAGATTGGGTCAGAGACTTAACCTTTTTGGTTGACATTATTATAACATATCTAAACATGTTGGATATTTCTCTGCAAAGGCGTTCACAAGTGGTGACACAAATGTATGATTCAGTTGGCTCATTCCTGTGAAAATGTGTCTTTGGGAGACTCATTTGGGAAGGAACAATCTGGCCCACTTTCCTATGATGAAATTAGTTTTTGAAAATGAAAATGACAGCCTGAACTACATTCCCCAAATTAAAGAGTTGAAGACTCAATTCCAAAAAAGGTTCTCTGACTTTTCCAACTTTATGAGAATGAACTAATATTGTTCAGTTCCTCTTTCTCAATTAGTATTAATAATGTGAATAAAGAGCTACAAACAGAAGTTACTGAACTGCAGGTCAACACTATACTGAAAGCCAAATATGATGATGTTGGAATCCCAAAATTCTACAGATATCTTGGGAGGTTACCCTAAATATAAAAACCATTATGCAAAGATTCTGTCCATGTTTGGAAGTACTTATGTTTGTGAGCAGCTATTTTCTGCTATGAAACTAAAGAAAACTAAGTGTTGCTCAAAGTTAAAGGATTCAAAGATGAATTCTCTGCTGCATGTTGCAACACAAGATTCACAACCTCATGCTGATTGATATCTTGGGGCATAGGAAAGGAATGCCAGATTTTGAATTTCAAATCTGAGGAGTAATACATTATGGAACTTTGAATAATTATTTATATTTCCAAATTATATTTTTTCAATGCCAAATTTAAAATATAATCTCTGGCATCATATGTTTGTACCTTATAACATATAAAATAAAATTTGACTATATTCTGGCAAAAAAAAATAACTAAACACATTTTTCCATTTCAGATCATACAAAAAGATCAAAGGCAGAAGACAAACAGAACATAAAATTTCAATGAGAAAAAAGAAGAGAAAAGCAAGAGGACTCAAGTTTGGCTCCTTGCACATGTGGAATATCTGCAGATAAAAGTGGGTAATCCCTAAGAATCTGCTGAGAATATTTGGTGTGGGGGGAGGGTGTTACCTAATCCTTGTTAGAAATAACATAGATCTGTGTGAAGAAGTGTAAGGAAGTTTTAAGAAATGCCAAAGATGTACGTATTACTGTATGTATATATGGTAGGAACACATAAAAATGTATGTATTACTACCATACATTTGGAGTGATAATAGGGAATGTATGCGGAACAACAAGAGAAGCCCCCTGGCTTTGGAGAGCTGCTGAAGTCCAACCAGAGGCAACTGTGGCAGTTTTGGGGAAAGTGGTATGGCAGAAAGAATAATCCATTTCAAAGCCTAAGCTGATGTAGTTTTTAAGCACTGTGACATATTAAGCCATGACTGTTTCATGTTACTTTCAATGGAATAGTATGACAGTATAATAACTTTACCTTTGGATTCTTGCCCTCTTTGGCCAATAATGCCCGAAGTCTTTCTTGTGAAGGGGGTGCAATGAAGATAATATATGGTTTCAAGTCTGAGTTCCGGAGAGTCTTCAATGACTGTAAAGAAAAGATAGATCTTAACCATTCAATATAAGAATATATTGTGTACCTATAACACACATAGAATATTGGCTTACTCTTTATATGTAATGAAATAAAATTAATGAAGAATTACAACTATGTGATGATAAAATACCCTGCCAATTAGATCACACACAGATTAAAATAACCATATTAAAAATCCATTTTCAAGGAATTACAAATGAGCAGTCACCTTACCATGTGCCAGGGTCTAAATGCAAAAAGAATCAAAGAAAAACTTCACATACACATACAAAAGAAAATTCTGGAAAAGCACATCCAAGAAGAAAAAGCATACTGTCTGAATTAAGAGACTGTGGTTTTCACCTTGCCTTTGCATGAATGTGTGTCCCTAAATTGAAGCACTCTACAAAAATGGGGATTATAGGGACATGTCCTTTTCTATCTTAAAAACAGCAATTAAGACAATATGCTTAACTACTCTAAGTTCTCTGGTAAATCTGTTAGCCAAAATAATATAAAGAATTCTGAAGGAATTTAGTAAAAACATCAATCCTTCTCTTAAGTCTGATATTTATAATTCAAACAGCAGAGACTAATAAGCTCTTTTGTTCACTAAAAAATAAAGAAAACCTAATTACTATTTCAGGAAAGCCATTTTGGAATCAATTCTCTTCTTTTTTTTAATAAATTTATTTATCTTTGGCTGTGTTGGGTCTTTGTTGCTGTGCGCAGGCTTTCTCTAGTTGTGGTGAGCGGGGGGCACTACTCTTCGTTGTGGCGCGCAGGCTTCTCATTGCGGTGGCTTTTCTTGTGGAGCACGGGCTCTAGGCACATGGGCTTCAGTAGTTGTGGCACACGGGCTCAGCAGTTGTGGTTCATAGGCTCTAGAGTGCAGGCTCGGTAGTTGTGGTGCACGGGCTTAGTTGCTCCGCGGCATGTGGCATCTTCCCAAATCAGGGCTTGAACCTGTGTCCCCTGCACTGGCAGGCAGATTCTTAACCCCTGCACCACCAGGAAAGACCCTCAATTCTCTTTCATATACATCTCTTTAATGACCACTGCCTATGTCTCGTGAGTTGACGTACACAGTAGGTTCCACCACATTAAGGAAAGTTTTATGCTAAAGCTGTACAATGTAGAAAAAGAAAAAAAATTCACAACAAACACAATCTTAAAAATCCCAAATTTCTAAAATTAGTTTATTTTTAATGGAAATCTAAAAAGGAACTGTTAGTAATTTTTGAAGGTTTTCTTTTGTATGACAGATAACAGAACAGTGGACATTTCGTTAGATACAACCCAGCACTCATTATGATACTTACTAATACTTGAACTACATCATTTAAAACCATAAAAATGACCTCTAATTATTCTAATTTTTCTCATATAAGAATCAGGAAAGGGAAATTCTTTTATAACCTTTAAAATACTAAAGTACTATACCAGCACTGCAGTTACTGTATATTAAGTTTCAGAAAACATGTACATGTATATATATGTATTTTCCCCTCAGAGGAAACTGAAAGAGATTTAGCAACCTAAATTCGTAGGGAATCAGTATGAAAAAACTGTATGAGAACTTAATTAGGTCCTGTGGTTCTTGGACCAAAATACAGTTTCCACTAAAAATCACCCTGTGAAAAATGTCCTCAAGTTCAACACCCTAAAAACCAAAATAGTTTTACCTGTGTACGAAGACTTAAAAGACATATTTTGCCCGAGTTGATCACTTGCCGTACAGAATCTATGCTGGTTCCATACAAATTTTTCTCAAATTCACCATGCTCAATGAACTTTCCAGCTGCTACATCTGCCTCAAATGCCTGCCGTGAAACAAAGTGGTAATCTCTACCGGCTACTTCATGGTCTCGCCGACTCCGAGTTGTATCTAGGCAAACAAAATCAGGTAAAAATAATGGACGTGGATCAGAGTAAGGATGAGGGATAATTCTGCTAGTCAGAAAAAATGTTTATTTTGTAATACAAATTAAAAAATAATGAATTAAGGAAATGTTAGACCCCCATGTGTTTAACATTGACTGGTTTTATTTCTAGATTGAGAAATGAACAAAACTGTGTTTTTAGTATCTTAATAACCGTTACCTTTAATATGTTTTATGCTTACACTCCAAATTACTTCATGTTGCATTTCATTAAAATACTATCATTCTGGGGACTTCCCTGGTGGCACAGTGGTTAAGAATCTGCTTGCCAATGCAGGGGACATGGATTTGAGCCCTGGTCTGGGAAGATCCCACATGCCATGGAGCAACTAAACCCATGCGCCACAACCTATTGAGCCTGCACTCTAGAGCCCGCAAGCCACAACTACTGAGCCTGCGTGCCACAACTACTGAAGCCCACGTGCCTAGAGCCCTTGCTCTGCAACAAGAGAAGCCACCGCAATGAGAAGCCCATGCACTGCAACAAAGAGTAGCCCCTACTTGCTGCAACTAGAGAAAGCCCACGCGCAGCAACGAAGACCCAACGCAGCCAAAGATAAATATAAATAAATAAATATTAAAAGTAAAATAAAATACTATCACTCAGTTTTTCCATAAGATTAGGTACTATACAATCTTTAAACAGAACTTCTGTATTCAGAAATTAGGTCTAAATTAGGTCTAAATTTCTACCTTCTGCATCAGTTAAAAAAACCAGGAGGTGATTCCATACTGAGCAGGGCATTGTAAGAGGCCCAAATTGAAATTCATTTAGAAAGTAATTAGTACCATACTCTTAGAGAAAATGTATATTTATCAAGAGTGACTATCTTTAATAGCAAATTCTCAAAAGATTTGGTTAAAACAAAGTTCCTCTTTCTTGGACAACACTCTTTTGATGAAATGGGTGAAAAACTTCCCTACACGGAAAATGGGAATGCATCCAAACTTACGAGGAACTGCAGATGCAAAGCGGTCTTTCTCTTTGTTCATGAGCCTCTGACGCAATTCATTCTGGCCACAGTTCTGTGGACCAATCAAAATGATAGGTCTTTTCCTATTTGCTGGCTGATGATAAAGTGACATTTCCTCATAAGTTAAGATCTCTTCATTGTCATAATCTTTGAAAAAGAAAAAGTTAAGCCCTTCAGACAGAATTATTGCCATGTAATAAATATATACTCATAGATCTTTCAAAAAATTGAAAAAAAGCACAAGTTATTATCATTAAAAATGCTTAACTTTTGGGATCAAGATAGTAATAACCAGGTAGCATTATATCATGAGTATTTTCCCATGTCATTATGTCCTTGCCAGGATTATGAAAATAAATCAAATAATGTATTAATCCTTCTGGAAATGTTTATTGCTTCTCGTTTCATACTGTGTTCGAATGTTTAATACAATATAACTATACTGATTCATATAAAATAGCTAGTTTGCAGCCAATACTTTGACAGAGGGTGAGGCACCAAGGGATAAACTAATGAGAATAATATCTGTCATTTTTGTAAAATGGGGATACTAATACTTTAATTAGACGGTTGGTTTAAGGAGAAGACAATGTATATGCTGAAAACAATACCTGCCATAGACAAACATTTACAAATAGTGCTGCAACTAGTGTTATCAGAGAAAGCTGGAATACTTTTCTGTGATCATATAACTTGAAAACACAGCATACTTATGCTATCCAACTTTCTACCCTTATGTTTACTTTATTCTGGAATACTAATACTAACCTGAGATCATGATTCAAGAAGAGGTATAAATTATAACAGGTGGGGTAACATTCCTAAAGCCCATAATCCAGATGAAATCAGAGCTGTCAAGTGGTAAGAACAAAGGCAGACAACTAGTGACCTGCGATCTTCTCAAACATATCACTTCACCTAACTGGGTAAGAGCATCAGATGTGTAGTCAGACCGTCAGCTCTAAGTTCCATGGGGGTAGGGGACCATCTTAATCTTGTCAGTGCTTAGCACAGAGCACAGAGCAGGAACTCAGACTCTAGTTGTTTAAACTCCAACTCAACCATGTATTAGCTGTAAGAACTTAGGCAGGGCACTTTCATATCTGAACTTGAATTCATTCATCTGTAATCTCAAGGAATTTATTTTGAGAACTAAATGGATGAAGGTTACTGCCCCTGGAACAGAAGTTATTATAAATGGCAGTTATTAATAAAAATGTTAATTAGGATAACAGCACTATGAACAGAAATGTAATTCCTTCCCTTCTCAAAACGCTTTTTCCTCTGAAAAATCTAAGTTCCTTCTTCTAACATGTACAGACTGTGGAAGCATTCTGACTCAGACACGTAGATATATTATAATATAACAGCTATTAGAGCTGAACCAGTTAATTTTAGTGTATTTCAAAAGATAAAAAAACAAATATTAATCACTTGCCCAAGTACAGAGGAAAAGATTAAAATTCCAATAAATCTTCTTAGCTACATAATCTATCAATTAGCATTAAGGATGTTTATTTGGGGAAAAAAAATTTATTATAGTAGATGGCATCTCAGGTTTAGTTTTGTATCAAATTTTCCAATAATCTATAACATTTATTTTCACTAGTTTAATTTATGCCACTTAAGAAATTTTCAGGGTATTGAGAGAATAAAAATAAGCCTTATAAATTGTGTAAGAAGTTAAAGACTTCCTTTGCTTTATTATTTGGCTTGTTTCTAATGTGAATTAAAGAAGGGGTAGCAAATTCTAAAGCCCATAAGGACCAACCAAGAAGGTAACGAAAGCACTAAATCAGGCTGGGTTTATAAAAAATTGGATGTGGCAGAGACTGCTGAACTAAGTAGGTGCTCAGTATAAAGGCAAAAGCCATCATTCAGGTCCAGAAGACCAGTGTCATGTGGGAATATGAGCCCAGTGTTATTAGAGCTTTTGATTTTACCAGTGTTATTAGAGCTTTTGATTTTAAGAGAAGCTACAACTTAAAAATTTTTTAATCTTAACAATAAATTAAAATAGAACAAAAAACGCTCCTGTGTGCCTGACTCAGTCAGCAGGCTCTATGCAATGGCCTGCCTTGGTGACATGAGTTACTGTAGACAAAATGTTCATTCTTTACTTAAAATACAGCTATATTGTTAGAATTTGTTAGAAACATGTATTAATTTTGCAAATAAAGAGTTTAAGTAGGAAAAAATTTATGAGGAAACTATCAATATAACACTGTACATGCTAAATTGTACTATAATTTTTATACCAGTTTTTCTCAGAATTTAAAACTGTGCATTCCCCATAGGATTCCAAAAGAAAATAATTTCTGCTAAATGGCTTTATTAAGCACACATGTTACATTAAGAGGCCAGGACCAGAAATAAAATTCCCTGAAAATATCAATTTAATTTCTTTCAAGTGTTAGATATGGACCTCTTTCAGATATAAATACAACTATATCTGAGAGTGGAACTTACCATCATTTTTATTGGCATTATATAAAACCTTTTTCCTCTTCTTTTTATTCTTCTTTGCACACCATAGTTTTCCTGTTGAGAATAAAAAACATAAGTATAAATGTGGTATTTGTTTCCTTGAATAAAGCTACATATTTCAAATAGAAGAACTCAAATAGTTTTAAATTTAAATTTATAGACACATGTTACATTGTTCATAGAAGAACATTTTTCAGAGAAGTAGTTATAATTTTCCATTAATCTCACATCACAGATAGATAATCTTTAATACTTAAATCCTCTCCTTCCTTTACAGTCCTAAGGTAATCAGTTTTGCTTCTCACATCACTCTTGCCATAAATACATCTTTCTTGACAGTTATGATATGTAAATGTAAACCTGATTCCACATGAAGACCCAAGAAACCTCAATGTCAAATATAAGTGTCCAACCTGATTTTTCTGGCTCCTTATCTTCTTCTATGGTTTGCTTCATGGCTTCCCTTTGCTGCTGAAAGCTTTTCCCTAATAATCAGAAAAGGAAAAAGAGTAAAATAGTTAAGTCAAAAGGATAGAAAAATTTTTTTTTTACATCAAGGGACAACACCAGAAGTAACTCTTCATTTATATTCCCTTCTAAATCCTCCTGCCACCACATCAGAGTATGTCAACTATGATTATAAGCTCCAAACAGTTAAAGTATTAAGTCTCAACCTTGCTCTCAATCAATCCTAGAACATGTATTACTGGACTATATATCATCTATTAAAAAAGATAAATAACAAACCAGTGCTAGAAAATTTAATAGTTCAATTTTTACAAAGTTTTCATTTAGCACCTACTATGTGGAAAGCACTGTGCTGGATGTTACAATGGTTCTGATCATTTGAATTACTGCAAATCAAGCAAATTAATTCTAGGAGTTAACTTTCCAAAATAATATGTAAACAGTCACCAGTTTTTGATTCCAAGACACCATTCAACATATTCCCTTGCATTTATCATTTTCAATCCCTCTTTTTCTTTGTATGTATGTATATCCTTTAAAGATTTTTCATTTCTACCTTAAGCTACCCATGATACAAATAAATGAAAAACCTATTACATTTTTCCTCTCAGGATTAAGATTTTAATATAGGAGGCTTTCAAGGTTTCTGATTTTCATGTTCTTTTCAGACATCTACCTTAGAATCAAATGTACTTATTTTCTGAAGGATAAAAGTGGCTTTAGTTAGAAAATTCTGAATTAGAGTTCTACTTTTATATTTAATTTTTATATTTAATTCTTTCCATTTCAGGCCAGAGATTCTTAAAAATCAATAAGCAAATTCCATCTATGATGTTGGGCTAATCTGTTGAACTTAGTGCATTTTATAAGAGAACAAGCAAAAACAGTATTGAGTTTGATATACATAAAAAGCATTAAAAGAAATCAAGTTATCTCCAGAAGCTGTACAGATTGTGTTTCTAGATAAAACAAGTAGCTATGACTATAGGGAAATTTTTAAGAGCATTAAATTTTTTTTTAAAGTATTTGACTTCAACAGATTTAGGAAAAAAAGAACAAAATAATTTAAATAATTTACATATTAAAATGCTTAAAAACATTACAGTAATGTACTGCTATGGCACATTTTTATAGTACACACATATGTAGACTGCTTTTGAAACAGAAGCAGACATCAGTGGGAGATGGACATTATAACCTCTTAGAAATCCTTCTGACAGAAAACGGTCAAACTCTAACGTGGGTCCATTTATTTGTCCTATAAAAAGACTTAGAAATGGTATCATTAAAACTTCCTTGATTTATCTATATATTTTCAGAAACTCAATGTAATCAATCAGTCAATAGATATTGGTTCTAAGTATTTATGGGCTAAAGCTGACATGGTGAAAGATATCAAATTGATATCTGGCACAAGCACTACAAACCATAATGGCTGCCCAGTATCCCAGGATTCTAGAGGAATGTTCCTGTAACTGTTACTGTGAAGAATCAAGTGTATAGTATCATCCTCTGAACTTAATATAAGAAACCAATTCCTCCTTCCTTGATATATGAGTCAGTATACACAGAATCTCCAGCTTTGGGGTTTTAAAGCAGATGATTTGTGGCTGTGACTTTATTATACACATAATATATTACTTGTAGTCACATGCATCGTAAGCCAAATTCTATAGCCAGATCTGTTATGCTTAAAATCTTAAGGTTTAATAGGAGGTATAATCCCTAAAAAATGTTATAGGCAAAAGTCAAGGCTTGGAAGAGTTTTTTTTTTTTAAAAAAAACAGTCTTAGAAGGTCTAATTCAGAAGCACCAGTTCTGGCAGAACTATTTTTAAAAACCACCTATTTATTAATTTAGCAGATACTGCCTAAATTTAAAAGAATAAGTAAGATGTAGTCACTGGCCTAGAAGTTTACAAACTGAGAATATACAGTACAAAGTACTGTAATAGACAATTCCATGTATTATAAAGTAGGGCACACAAAAAAGAAAAAAAAACACATTGTTTTACATTAATGTATAATTAAAGTATTAACGGATATGCTTTAAAGTCAAATATGGAAGAGAAGCTTATCTCAGTGCCTTATACAGTGCTGATATAACAGTATTGAGTGAATAAGCTGATGAATTATCACTTTATTCCCATTTCATCATTCTGTAACTATTCCTTTGCCTTCACTAATATCTTATTATACTTTCCTTGGTTCTGTTTCCCTCATTCCACCATACCCACATCCTGGGAACTGCAGGAACAATTTGTAGAAAAAATTGTATCTATACACTTCATTCCATTAAGCATCATCTTCATTTTTCAGAAGAAATATGCTACCTTAATAATCTTAATGTCCAATGTGAGCTAAAGTTTTATTTTAGTATAGTCTAAATTAGAGAGTCTTCTTCAATGAAAAGTTGGGGGCATCCTATTTCCACCCTAAGATATCTTAGGAGAGATAAATTCAGTAGTCTTACTCTCCTGATTCCTTATAAAGTGATGCATCTTCACAAATTCCTATTTAGATATCAAGTTTGATGCTCCAGTTGATGATAATCTCCTGTTATAGTATAAGTTTTGTTGCCTTGATGCTTTTGTTGTTCAATACAAGTTTTGTTGCCTTGAAAACAGGGTAGTCTCAATGTACCTACAGTGAATGTAGTACAACATGGGATTGGCTGACAAGATTATATCGTAATTCCATTCTAAAGCCTAACAAATTGGTTAATTTATATTCAAGATACTTATGTTACAGATACAACATAAAAATCAATGACGTGAAAAAGTATTTACATCATTTTTTAAAAGGCATGAAAAAGTGAGTTTTTCTCTTTGAAGATTTGTATTTTACATGTTTTTTTAAACTTTGTACTTTCTACTATACTGTCTCTTACCTGGAACAAGCCCAGCTAGAGGCTGATTATCTTCATCTCCTTCCCTGTAGGCCTGCCACCAATTTGGATCTTCTTGACTGATTACATGAAGTATATCCCCTTTTTGAAAAGACAGACCTAACTCTCGACATGGAACATAAGGGTCATCTGAGGGGTCATAGTCAAAATGAGCCTTTACATGGATCTAAAAGATAAAAAGGGTAAAAGTAAGAACAACAATAATGAAATGGCAACACAAAATCTTCAGCATAAATATAATTAAAATGTTACATTTTTCATTAGTGCAAAGATATTATGAATTGAAAGAAGGGAGGTTAGTTTAGTAACTGTATTTTGGGAGCAGAATTTTCCCAGACTCATCTGTTTTCTTCAGTTAAGACAGTCCTGTTGATTGCAAACATGTACAAGAGTATGCAAAACACTGCACTGTTAGCTGCTAACAAGCTGAGGTGCTAAGGGGCCTCAAAGGTTTGACAGAAGCAGAAGGAAGGTAATAGAGACTCCCTCCCCTTCCATTCCTGACCTGTGAAAACAATGACTCTGCAGTAAGGTATGTAATTTCTAAACCACTACTACCAGGAAAGGTAGACTGTAAACCTCACCACATCTGTCATCTAAGCAGGTGAGTGTCAGTTTCCCTGGTGCCATCATCCAGGGAAACTGTTCTTGACCACACTGTCAGTGCAATTGTGCCTTAATCTCTTTCAGAGTTTCTTCTAAAGGGATATGTTTAGGGTTCATAAATAATGACACCCTAAACTGCTAAAATTATCTAAATCAAGTGTATAATCATTCCTATCGTGTTCTATACATAGGCTTTATTACTAGTGGTATAAGTTAAGATTTTTGTTAACTGTGTTTTTGCATATCTAAAACCTGTTAATGCTCTTAGCACTAAAGGTAAGAATTCACATGAACCTTATTGAAAGCTAAGTTATTTCCGATGCTATTTTCTTCAATATATTCTATAAGATAAACAAAGTATTCTTACTTCTTAGGAGGTATAAAGGAATTAATATTCTCTTTAACTCCCCTATCTGTACTTTTTATCCAAGCTGGTCAAATGGCATGTGGCATTTTCCAAAATCTGTAAGAAGCCCATTTTCATCTAACAAAATCCTACACCTATTTTCAATGAGTTTTTCTGCCCCACATAGGTTATATTTCAGGTTTGGGCTCAGTGAGCCAGGCACTTGATTGACAGCCTAAGAATTTTATAATTCTGAGTCCTTTTCTATCCAATTGTTGTTTGACTTTCCTTAAGCCTTTTACCCTAACCATGATTGAGGCCACCAATCATAAAGATAATACTGGTCTGCTTCAAAAACTATTTTATGAGAAAACACTATCTTTTTTCAGCTCCTGAAACACTTAAAAAATTGACTATTCTCAATCAATAATGAGACTATATGAAATTTGATAAAATACTTTTAAAGTGTTATATATATAATACATATCCCTCCATTATAATAACCAAGAATCCTCATGAAAGCAACAGCCTCTTTCAGAAATTTTGTTTGAAGGTATCTTTAGATAAAGAATACTGTATTTTTTAATTTCAGAAAAATATTTTACTGCTATAAATAGGAAATGAGGAAATCTAAGTCTCAATATACAAACAACACTGAAGTAAAGCAAGTGATTCAGTTAAAAATATAGAACTTAAATGCTAGTCTGCTTTTGGGGGGGTAGCTTTTCATTGATGTACTACATAAGTTCAAATAGTACACAAAATCCTAAATGTATAGCTCAATTAATTTTCATAAACAAACCAAACCTGTGTAACCAGCACCCAAATCAAGAACCAGAATATCATCAGCACCTCAGAAGCCCCGCCTCACGTTCCTTTCAGTCACTAGCCATGCTATGTCCTCCAAGGATAAACATCATCCTCATTTCTAGCATAGATTAGTTTTGTCCTCCAACGGTAAACATCACCTTGATTTCTAGCATAGATTAATTTCCCTGTATTTTACTTCATATAAATGGAATCACATAGTACACACTCTTGGATTAAATATGTTTAAGATAACTCACTCAATTTAACAGTGTTCTGCTGCATTACAACTGGAGTGTGCCCTAAACAGCCTTATTCTTGATATGAAAAACAGACTTTTTAATAAAATTTTGAAAACTTTGTCAGTTAAAACCAAAAATGAATTTTAGAGAGTTATACAGGGTGGTAGTGAGTCAAAACAGTTGAGAGACTGGGTAAAAAGACTATAACATACAATTCTGTAACCCTGGCATGAGGTCTCTAATCTACAGGATGATTAAAAAAAAAAAATCTCTGCTTGAGTACCATTCCTGTTAATCAATAATGCTTCTACATCCGTTTAAATTGTTGCTTTTTAGTCAAACAATCTTGGCAATCTGAACATGAAATTATAGGCATCATTTATGGTGGTGGAGAGATCATTTTATTATCAGGCTTTTCAAAGATCCATGAAATCAGACTACTTGTCAGCCTGATTGATGATTTTATCAAATCACTTTCTGAAATCAATACCCAGAATGTTGTTTTCAAACTGTTTTGCTCAGAACACCTGCTAGGATGTTTATTAAAATACTGACTTCTTATGCCACGTCTCAAACTTTCAGACTCTGTATTTTAATTATGTTCCTTGGGAAATTGTTACATACATGCTGTTTAAGATGTACCCTAAAATCTCAGGGAACTACCACCCTGAGGGAAACTAAATAGACCAGTGAGGACGCTGTATCTAAGTCTATGACCTTTGCCAGAGGCCAAATAAAATCACCCAGAGATGCTTTTCTCCTTACTCTGCTTAGGTCTTACCTCTTGACTATTCAGATTTAGTTGGTTTGGAATGAGGCCCCTCTTTGTGCAGGCTGGGAAGAGGAGTAAAATTGAGAGCAAAGTTTATTTCATATCAGGGAAATTAACCATATGACTGAGTAAAAGTCTGCATATTGACTTGACATGTACTATGTGACTTCTATCTATATATAGGCATACCTTGTTTTATTGTGTTTCACTTTACTGCATTTTGCAGATACAGTGTGACTCACTTTATTGCAGTGGTCTGGAACCGAACCTGCAATATCTCTGAAGTATGCCTGTATTCCACTGCAATTCTTATCAGCTCTAGAAGTTATCTCTAGCAATCTTTCCTCTTCAGCTCTGTTAGCGGCTAATTTATTTCCTTTCCCATACAAAAGAAAACAGAGTCCTTTTTAAATGAAGGAGAGATGCCGACCCCTATAGGAAAGCTCCAGGATTTAACAATGCTGTAGTATCACTACAATGTATCTGACCAAAACAATGTCTGATTTCTAATCCAAACAAAATCATCTGTTTAAATTTTAAATTACAGGGCTGTTTAGACACAATTATCTTCCAGTCCAACATTTTTTTCTCCTTGCCCCCCTTTTTTAAGCACATTTGAAATCCTAATGATGGGAACACAGTAAAGGAATAATAATTCATTAATTTATTTACATCTTTCCTAAGGGATTCAATGCTCAAAAATAATTTTTCCTTGTAATTTTTATTTCTGTATTTCTTATTATACTAGATTTATCTCTAACTTTTAAAATTACTTATAGAAGAGAAAACAGTGAAAGTGTGTCTTCTTTTGTCTTTGGCCTAAACGTTACCATAAGGCAGATTATAAAACTAAGGTCAGCACCAAGAAAAGCCTTTGAGTGTCAAGCAACGGTTTTCAAATTCCTTCTCCTCATCCTGAGATTCCTCCTCTCCGATGACCATTCAAGAAGGAATATCTTTATTATTTGTTCACTTCCATTTTTAACAGGAGAAATTTGGGATATCTGTGGGGCATCCAGTTAATGGTTAGTAGTAGTAGGCAGACAAAAATATGAACCTTAGGGTAACAGCAAACTTAATAGAGCAACTGCCCTAACCTGAAAGGGGATGTCCATCTAATATACTGTACACTGAAATTTTCAATATTTTTTCATCTTCTGATAAAATAGTTATTAAAATTTTATTGCATTATAAAATTCCAGATCTTCTTCTAAATCAGAAAAAATTAAGATGAAAATCATATTATACATTTTATACCTCTAAGAGAAAAGTAAGTATACTGGACGGTAGTGGTTCTCAACCTTTCCTTTCAACCCAGTTATCTTCACAGGCTACGAACAATCCTTAACCTATCATTTTTTAAAATCTGTAGAATTTTTTGCAAACACATAAAGTACATATAAACAGACTGTCCCCCTGACCTGATTTCCCCACAATAAATACAACTATGGCCCAGATCTCTCCTTAGAATTCCAAAATGATATATTCTATTCTATGCATTCGATATCTCTACCTGAATGCCTCTCAGGTATCTCAAATCTATAAAATAAACCTCTGGATTTTTCTCCCCAAACCAGTTTTTCCTCCACATTTCCTGTAAGTAAGCACCACCACTATCCACCCAGTTGTTCGAGCATCCTTGCTTCTTCCCTATCCTTTACTCTCCACATTCATTACAAGGTCCTGTCATTTCTACTTCAGAACATAGCCTGATTCATATTCTCCACTGCCACTGCTATCATCAAAATTTAAAAGTCAACATCATACTTTTATAATGGCTTCAGCAACAGTTTCCTAAATCTCCTTGCTTCCATTATTGGCTCTACGAATCCAATTTCCACCCAGCAGCCAGATGTGTTTTGTTTTTAAATACAAATCACACCACGTTACTGTATTTGAAGTGCAAACTCCCTGCCATGGCCGAGAAGACTGACTTGACCTGGCCCTATCTACCTCTCAAGCCTCATCTCTTAGAAGTCCCTCCTCACCTTTCTACTCCCCTACTTTGCTCCATTCCTACAGGCTTTCCAAACACAAAGTTCTTTAGAAATTATACCTGGAAGCCCTTCTGGTAATTAACAGGCCTGGCTTCATCTCATTCTACAGGTCTCAGCTTCATGTTGTCTCCTCCAGGAGGCCTTTCCTGCCAACCTTATATAATCAATCCCACCTCCTTTTATTCTCAGTGTTCATATTTTATTGATCTCCATCTTATCACTTACTGCAAACTATAATTAATGTCATGTTCATTATTATAAAGCTAGCACTTATTAGCACAGTGCCCTAGTACACAAAAGGGATCAAGTAGATATTCACTGTGAGGAAAAAAATTATTTGGGGCCCATAATATTTCAATTATTAATACCACTGGCCTAGTGGCTAATTCTATGGTTTGTATCCCTGAACTGTGATTTTAGTATCCTCCTAAGTCTTTAAATTCCCCTAAAACTACATCTTTCTCCCATACTCTCAGCCCAGACCCCCAAAATCAAGAGACTTCAGTCATGCTCCCAGCATTATTAGAGTTATCAAGTCTCCTACAGACAGAAGAGATCCTACCTCAATTTCAAATACTAAAGTCTCATAATATGCTTTTATCATACTCATAATCCAGACCCACTATCATATCATATAGCTACTAACAGGTTAATTCATCCATAGTTACAATTTTCTATCATGGTATTGTAATTATTTTCTTTGGACTGATAATAAACAGTAATACAGAAACCTTTTAACATTTAGTAGCTTTGTGGGACAGTACCTGTTATATTACACAGCAGTTAAGAGCAAAAGTTCTGGAATAGGCATGGGTTCTAGTCCTGGCTCAGTCACTCACCAATAGTGGGCTTGGGCAATTAACTTGACCTTTCTAATTCTAGTTGCAATGCTTGTTAAATGGGAGTAATAAATATAGCTATACTTAAAAGGGATACTATAAGGACTAAATGAGATAACACATGTAAAACAATTAGTATTGTGCCTGGCACAAAGTAAGTAATCATAATAATAGCTAACACTTATTGGACAATCAATAATCTCTGAATTTTCTAGTGCATATTCCATCACTAATAACTAGTGTGATCCCCTACATTTCAATTTACTCCTGTTTATATTTGGGCATTAGACTAGACGAGAAAAGTGCCTTCGGCTCAAATATTCTATTTCCTCCCTTCAATATTATTTCAGTTATATTGTGAAATAATCTAAAGTTGTACACACTTCTCTGGGAACTCCAACTTTTCTTTTAGTCAATGAGGGGAGAAGGTAACTGCAGTTTAAACAATGTATATGTTTCCTCAGACAAATGTGCCAGTAACCTAGGAAGCTAAACTACAAAGGTGTCAAGACTTTTGTCCACTGCAACCAATGGAGCAGCCCCTGGCTGCTTCTGTGTGATACAAAAGAAACTTACCAAATAAGGGAGCACTTCTCCTGACACAGCTTAGTCTTGCCAATTGTAATGTTATAATTCAGCAAGTGATTATGATGGAGTTTCAGGTAACACCTATTTTGTTATCTTAAACGCATATTTCTTTCTAACGTCACAAAACATACATCAGAATGATACCCTTTTGTTGCTCTTACTAGATCCCGACCTGTACCATAATTATGCTTAATAAGTTGGTTCTAATTAAACTCTAATATGAAAAAAGATACATGCACCCCAGTGTTCATAGCAGCACTACTTACAATAGCCAAGACATGGAAGCAACCTAAATGTCCATCAACAGATGACCGGATAAAGAAGATGTGGAACATATATACAATGGAATATTACCCAGCCATAAAAAAGAATGAAATAATGCCATTTGCAGCAACATGGATGGACCTAGAGATTATCATACTAAGTGAAGTCAGAAAGAGAAAGACAAGTGCCATATGGTGTCACTTATATGTGAAATCTAAAATATGATACAAATGAACTTATTTACAAAACAGAAACAGACCCACAGAAGTAAAAAACAAACTTACAGCTACCAAAACAGAAAGGGGGTGGGGGAGGGATAAATTAGGAGTTTGGGATTAGTAGATACAAACTACTATATATAAAATAGTTAAACAACAAGGTCCTACTGAATAGCACAGGGAACGATAATCAATATCCTGTAATAAACCATAATGAAAAACAATATGAAAAAGAACAGATATCTGAATCACTTTGCTGTACACCAGAAACTAACATAACATTGTAAATCAACTATATTTCAATTTTTAAAATGGGTATTTCTTAAAATCACTAATCCCATATAAAATTATTCTGCATATGCCAAATAAAATTATGATATACTATCACTGTTTTCCTTGTGGAAATCTTCCATGCGAGCATTAATAATAGTAGTTCATTTCAAACATGTTTAAGTTTGATAAAAACTTTACAAGAGATACTGCAATTGAGAGTTCTTCTCAATGAAAGGAGGAAATGAAGGGAAAAAAAATATTGCACACCATTTCTATTTTGAAAACACCTCTACCCATCAAATGCTGTATTCTAAAAGGGATAAGCCTAGCATCTTTTCTTTTCCTTTCTCCCCCTTTCTTGTTAAAGTCATATAAGTAAGCAAATATTCCAACCTTCTTCTGTTGTGTCTCCTCACACTGCATACTACTTTTGAAGTTCAGGGCTTGTTCATGGGAGAGATATGTGGGAAAGGATAGTGCACTGAGAATAAGGCTGTTGAAACTCAAAGACAAACTATTTCCTCATTTCTCTTCCTACAAAGAACTTTAAACAGAAGGAAGGTTGCAAATCCAACAATGACTTCAGTATGTTCCAATAAAGGGAAAAGATGGAATGATAGCCAAAATATAAAGCATAACTGTGATGAAATATTAAGAAAAAAATGAAACTGTGTTCCCTTTCAAATTGTTATGCTTGTACAAAAATTAAGAATAGTAACAGATGCAATACATCAGGCTACCATGTTAATCCAGCAACTTAACTCTACGACTTTTTAACAGCTTTATTGAGATATAATTCATATGCTATACAAGTCACCCATGTGTATACTTGGGTGGTTTTTAGTAAATTTAGAACATTTTTATCAAAGCCCTACTGATTGGGAATCACTCTTATTCCCTCCTAAATCCCCACCCTTTCACCTAAGTAACTACTAATTTACTTTCTGTCTCTATGGACTTACCCATTCTGGACATTTTATATAAATGAACCCAATACACAGCCTTTTGTGAATGGCTTCTTTCACTTAGCATAACTTTTTCAAGGTTCATCCACGTTGTAGCATATATCAGTACTTTATTCCTTTTAACTGCCAAATAATATCCCATTCTTATGGATATATCATATTTTGTTTTCCATTCATCAGCTGGTAAACATCCAAGTTGTTTCTACCTTCTGGCTACTATGAAAAATGCTGTTTTGAACATTCATGTACAAGTTTTTGAAAAGAGGTATGTCTTCAGTTCTCTTAGGATCTATACCTAGGAGTGGAATTGCTGGATCATGTGGTAATGAAGTCTGTTTTTTACTATAGTTAGAGTATTTAACATAAAGAGCAATATACATTCTAAATTAAGAGTTGTGCATACTTTGTAAAAAGCACTTTTTCCCACTACACTAAGCATATTTAAGTTAAATAAACCCACCTATACTGACAGAAAAAGACAAAGCTGAACATTATAAGTCATAAAAATTCTGAAAAGGAAGTATTTTTTTACTTTTCAGAGTTCACTAACTTTGAAATATTAATGTCATATTTATTTAAATAAAATCTACTGAATTTACCTGTTTTTACTTGAGTGCAAGAAATATTTAGAGTGACATTTCTGATGCTCAAATGATAAACATCACTGTGCATGCTTTTGTTTGAGGTTTTCAATTCCTTGGTATTAATGAGCTGAAAACTTATATCCACACAAAAACCTCCACAGGGGTGTCTGTTCATAGCTACCAAAACTTGGAGGCAACCAAAATGTCCTTCAGTAGGTGTGTGGGTAAACTGTTGTATATCCAGACAATGGAATATTATTCAGTGCTAAGAAGAAAGGAGCTATCAAGCTATGAAAAGACATGGAGGACTTAAATGCTTACCACTAGAGAAAAAAGCCAATTTGAAAAGACTACATATTGTAATATTCCAACTATATGACATTCTGGAAAAGGTAAACCATCGCAGTCAAGACAGTGTGGTTGCCATGGGTTGGGGGGAAGAAGTGATGAATACGCAGAGCATAGAGGATTTTTAGGGCAGTGAAACTATTCTGTACGTTATGATGGTAGATATATGTAATTATACATTTGTCAAAACTCATAGGATGTACAACACCGAAACTGAATCCTAAAGTAAACCATGAACTTTGAGCAATAATGAAACCATCAGTTCATCAATGTAATAGATACACCACTCTGGTGTAGAATGTTGATAGCAGGGGAGGTTGTGCATGTGTGAGAGTGGGAATTATGTGTGAACTCTACTTTTTGCTCAATTTTGTTGTGAACCTAAAAGTACTCTTTTTTTTTAAATTTTTTTTCCGGCTGCATTGGGTCTTTGTTGCTGCATGAAGCCTTTCTCTAGTTGTGGCGAGTGAGGGCTACTCTTCGTCGTAGTGCGCGGGTTTCTCATTGCAGTGGCTTCTCTTCTTGCAGAGCACGGGCTCTAGGCATGTGGGCTTCAGTAGTTGCAGCACACGGGCTCAGCAGCTGCAGCAGGCAGGCCCTAGAGTGTGTAAGCTTCAGTAGTTGTGGTGCGCAGGCTCAGTAGTTGTGGCTCGTGGGCTCTAGAGTTCAGGCTCAGTAGTTGTGGCGCATGGGCTTAGTTGCTCCGTGGCATGTGGGATCTTCCCAGACCAGGGATTGAACCCGTGTCCCCTGCATTGGCAGGCAGATTCTTAACCACTGTGCCACCAGGGAAGTCCCCTAAAAATACTCTTAAAAAATAAAGTTTGTTAATTAAGAAAAAAGTAAACAGTAGCCATCAGAAAATAAATAATGAACATTAAAAAAATCACTTACTACTGTTTCCTTAGCAGGAGGAGGCTTGATCTGTTGACTGGGAATCAGAACAAATGTCAAAGTACCATGCATATCAGACTGTAACAGAAAAAGTACATTATTTTAAAAAGCTGTATTTATGAAAATCATTCCATGATCTTATGATCAATAGTCCCTAAACTGGACTATTCTGGAACTCCAAGGAGACTTAAAAAAAAAATTGGAAAAGATGAATCCTATTTTATCAGGAAGCACAAATCATGCCTTTCGTGGACTCCATTACAGAGCTACCCAGGAATATGACATTCTGCAATTTTGGTCCTCTCGTCCACTGGGAAAAGCCACTTAGCCCGTAAGTCTTGGGTTTTTGTCTTCCATTAAGTTTAAGTTTGGAAGATTCCACAGTGAAGGAATGGAAGACACTGCAGCACTTCAGGGTCATCTACTCTGACATACATCGATTTTAATACAGTAGAATTTGAAATAGTAATTTTACTAGGATTAGAAAAGCGATGCAAGTACACAAATATTCTTACTTCCCAGATGCTCTGTCTCTGTCATTCATTCTATTTTATAACTGTATAGAGTCTTACTGCTAGTTTCTCTATTATTTTCCAGTACAGTCGGCCCTCCGTATTCATGGGTTCCACATCAGTGAATTCAACCAACCGCAGATGGAAAAAAATTCCAGGAAGTTCCAAAATGCAAAACTTGATTTTGCCACCTGTAAACAGCTATTTACTTAGCATTTACATTGTATTAGGTATTATAAATAATCTAGAGATTATTTAAAGTATACTGGAGGATGTACGTAGCTTATATGCAAAAACTATGCCATTTTATGTAAGGGACTTGTGCATCCATGGATTTTGGTATTCATGGGGGCCCTGGAACCAATCCCCCATGGATACCAAGGGACAACTGTACACCACTGCCCACCTTGCTCAGCTACCTCCAGCCTAGACAGTAATCACACTTCTGGTCCTGAGATAGCAGGGAGCAGTAATCAATCTAGAGACAGCAGCCAGTAAAACAAGGGCTAAGAACAATGACCACCGGCACTTTGTGCTATCAAAGCAATGAATGGGACTGGGTGACAATAAGGATGTGAGGATGTTTTCTAGATTCTTCAGTAGACATCAGCAGATAGGAGAGATTCTAATGTAACAACTGATATTAAGTAGGTAAGAATATAAATCTGATTGATGGGTATATATGAAGTGATCATAAGTCGCCCTCAAAAGTTGGCTCTAGGGGCTTCCCTGGTGGCGCAGTGGTTGAGAGTCCGCCTGCCGATGCAGGGGACACGGGTTCGTGCCCCGGTCCGGGAAGATCCCACATGCCGCGGAGTGGCTGGGCTCGTGAGCCATGGCCGCTGAGCCTGTGCGTCCGGAGCCTGCGCTCCGCAACGGGAGAGGCCACAACAGTGAGAGGCCCACGTACCACAAAAGAAAAAAAGAAAAGTTGGCTCTAAATGGCCTCCTGATTATACCAGCACTGTCTAACAGAACTTTCTATGATGACGGAATTCTGATCAGTGGACTGGAATTGCAGAATGCCATATTCCTATATCTACACCTTCATACGATAGCCATTAGTAACATATGCTTCTTGAGCATCCGAAATGCAGCTAGTAAGAATGAGGAACTGAATTTTAAATGTTACTTAATTTAAATAGAAATAACTAGCACATGTAGCTAACGGTTATTATATTGAACAATGTAGATCTATACCACTGCTATTATCTAATATTGCTAAGGAAACAACGATCAATTGTAGGTAATAAAAAACCAAAATGAGGGCTTCCCTGGTGGCGCAGTGGTTGGGAGTCCGCCTGCCGATGCAGGGGACATGGGTTCGTGCCCCGGCCTGGGAAGATCCCACATGCCGCGGAGCGGCTGGGCCCGTGAGCCATGGCCGCTGAGCCTGCGCATCCGAAGCCTGTGCTCCGCAACGGGAGAGGCCACAACAGTGAGAGG
>NW_006774188.1:625452-647056 GCF_000442215.2 Lipotes vexillifer
AAAAAAAAAAAAAAAAAAGAACATAAAAATCATGAGGGTGTGAACTTTGTTTTTACTGTTTCCCTAGCAGCCAGCACACAGTAGGCATTTAATACATGTATTTTTGAATGAGTTATTATTAGTGATTTCAGAGGCGAATAAAATATACCTGGTAGTCATAAAGAAAAAAAAATCAGCAGCACCTCCACCCCCACAAGAATAAAATTCTACTAATAAATATTGTGGAAACAATTATACCATGGGAAAATTATGCTAGAAATTGTATAGAGATCTTAACAGTTATTTTTAAAATGCTTTTTAAATATTTTATTCTGAAGTCCAATAACAAAGGAGGCTTTTGAGAGTCTATTAATTATTCTTCTACCCGGGGCAACTTACCAACAAGTCAAAAACCTCATTGACATCTTTCCCCCGAATTTCAATGCCATTGATCTCCAGAACTTCGTCCCCTTCATGTAACAGACCACTTTTTTCTGCAGCACCTCCTTTTACTATCCGACTAATGATGACAGAATCCATTTCATTACGAACTGTAGCACCCTTAAAAAAATTCAATAGCCAATATTTAAATAAAAATGCAATTTTTTTTGTTCAACATTTCCTCATTTTTTAATTTTTACTTTTCTATTCAACAATTCTAGCCTTCAGTTATCTTGAGAAAAAATTTATTTACACAGCTAGAATAATCATGGCAATTAGGTTTGAAAGCTGATCACTTCCCCCACATTTTTTGCTTCAGAAGCATTCCATTCATTAAAATTCTAAAATCAGACCTTTGAAGCATTCAACAGCATAAAAATGCACTTGCTCAAAAACAATGTGAAAGCCTGTAATCAAATTTCTTCTCTATATGCTGGATGCTATTCAAATGGTTATACTATATTTAGGTATAATTAGTGAACATGACTTGTAACTAGAAGTCTTTTTAAATTCAAAATATCATTAAGAGATGAATACTAATCTGGTTAATTATCAAAATGTTAAATATTATAGCTGTATCCAATTCACATTAAAATGTATTAAACATTAATATTTATTACACAAATTGGAAGTACAACTGCAACATATACACTCAAAAACTGGAAATATGAAATACAGAATAAAGCTTGAAAGTAGACAGTTTGTAACACTTTTCTCCTGAACTTTTATTTTAAAATTTTGTCATAACATTCCCAACTTCTTTCTTTCTGGTGGGGAAAACCAAGTTACATAAAATGTCCTTTAATAAAATACAGTCCCTATTTCATGTACCACACTGTGCAAGACAATTTGAGAACTTAGGATTCAAAAATATTTCTCTGAAAATAAAGAAAATTAAGTCAATGATAGCAGACTAACAGAAAAATGTTCTACATATAAAAACTACAAAATATTAACATTAAACAATGCATACTTCTAAGTATATGTGAAGTAAGTAATTACATTGAATGAAAAGATCAGAATTTCCACTGTTTTTTTAAAAAGCTGGCAGACTAATGAAGCAGCTTACTTGTCCCTTCTTTGTTCAACAATTACTTCACAAGCTATTATTTTCATCAAATTATGGGTGAGAAAAGATGAACAAATTATTTCTCAGATGAATAAGGAGTATGAGGAAGAACATAAAAGAATCCCAAAAAATTAGCCTCCAAAGAGAAAAACTACCAGAAATGTAAAGGGTCTTCAACTATCTGCCATACAGAAGACCCCTGTGTAGAAAGGATCTTATATCAGAGATGTGGGACACTTACCAATGGAATATCTCGAGCCTTTTCTATACGAACTATTTTTACAGTTTCTCCTCCATATTGGCCAATGCTTTCATAAACTCTCTCATCTGTAATGGGCTCTAGCTGCATTTCCTGCTCAGCAACCTTATCATGGGCCAGTAAAAGTGCCTGTTTCAAAGAAACCCATAGTATTTAAAGTAATAGCATGATTTATTTCTGTAGAAAGATTTTAACCTAATCATGTACATAGTATCCTGATCATTAAACCTTTAAAAGAAGTGCTGCAATTAATTATATATTCAGATCTCTTTCCAAACTTTCCAACTGAAGTACAGATGCAACCCTGTATCTTTTATAGCTAATAATAACTAAAGATTTGTTAGGTATAATAGGGAATACTCTGGGATGAGTTATCAAAGTCTAAAATGCTTATTAAACTTCATAAAAAACAAAATTACCTCAAGGGTCCAACATCACAGATAATTAAAATTTATGGAAAAATATGACCAAAAAAGGGAGGAATTTGTAAAGAATAAGAAGTTGTTTCAAAAATAATGTGGTTAACTTTAAGTACAAAAATGTATAATCCAACAATAATTATTCTGCAGTGGGAGTTGTAAGCAATCAAAACAGGCTACATTAATATATGAGGTCTCTTTTAGCCCAAGAGACTCTGATTCAAAGTGGTTTTGGATGCTGGAAAAACCACATATATGATGCTCTCTCCATTTTCTACCTGAATATGTGGAGCATTCAGCAAAGCAGTTAATTCTTGTCCTTCCTTCTGGTGGACTGGCTTCAAAACACTTTGTACCTAAGAAACAAAGAATATTCTTCCTAGGTTATAGAAACTATCACCAGCATTTTTAAACTTTTTTTTTTTGAAAAAAGGTACGATTTAAAATTGTAAAAACTGGAAAACGGGTTCAAGATGGCGGAGTAGAACGATGTGTGCTCGCTCACTCTTCCGAGAGCACCAGAATCACAACTAACTGCTGAACAATCATTGACAGGAAGACACTAGAACTCACCAAAAAAGATACACCACATCCAAAGACAAAGGAGAAGCTACAATGAGACAGCAGGAGGGGCGCAATCACAATAAAATAAAATCCCATAACTGCTGGGTGGGTGACGCACAAACTGGAAAACACTTACACCACACAACTCCACCCATGAGAGTAAAGGTTCTGAGCCCCACGTCAAGCTTCCCAACCTTGGGGTACAGCAAAGGGAGGAGGAATTCCTAGAGAATCAGACTTTGAAGGCTAGCAGGATTTGATTGCAGGACTTCCACAGGACTGGGGGAAACAGACACTCCACTCTTGGGGGGCACACACAAAGTAGTGTGCCCATTGGGACCCAGGGGAAGGAGCAGTGACACCATAAGAGACTGAACCAGACCTACCTGATAGTGTTGGAGGGTCTCCTGCAGAGGCAGGGGGTGGCTGTGGCTCACTGTGAGGAAAAGGACACTGGCAGCAGAAGGTCTGGGAAGTACTCCTTGGCGTGAGCCCTCCCAGAGTCTGCCATTAGCCACACCAAAGAGCCAGGTAGGATCCAGTGCTGTGTTGCCTCAGGCCAAACAACCAACAGGGAGGGAACCCAGCCCCACCGGTCAGCAGACAAGCAGATTAAAATTTTACTGAGCTCTGCACACCAGAGCAACACCCAGCTCTACACACCACCAGTCCCTCCCATCAGGAAGCTTGCACAAGCCTCTTAGATAGCCTCATCCAGCAGAGGACAGACAGCAGAAGCAAGAAGAACTACAATCCTGTAGCCTGTGGAACAAAAACCACATTCACAGAAAGACAGACAAGATGAAAAGGCAGAGGGCTATGTACCAGATGAAGGAACAAGAGAAAACCCCAGAAAAACAACTAAATGAAGTGGAGATAGGCAAACTTCTGGAAAAAGAATTTAGAATAATGATAGTGAATATGATCCAGGACCTCAGAAAAAGAATGGAGGCAAAGACTGAGAAGATGCAAAAAGTATTTAACAAAGACCCAGAAGAATTAAAGAACAAACAAACGAGATGAACAATACAATAAGTGAAATGAAAAATACGCTAGAAGGAATCAGTAGCAGAATAATGGAGGCAGAAAAACGGAAAAATGACCTGGAAGACAGAATGGTGGAATTCGTTGCCACAGAACAGAATGAAGAAAAAAGACTGAAAAGAAATGAAGACAGCCTAAGAGACTTCTGGGACAACATTAAACGCACCAACATTCGCATTATAGGGGTCCCAGAAGGAGAAGAGAGAGAGAAAGGACCCGAAAAAATAATGGAAGAGATTTTAGTTGAAAACTTCCCTAACATGGGAAAGGAAATAGCCACTCTCTGGAAGCGTAGAGAGTCCCAAGCAGGATAAACCCAAGGAGAAACATGCCGAGACACACTGTAATCAAATTGCCAAAAATTGAAGACCAAGAAAAATTACTGAAAGCAGCAAGGGAAAAACGACAAGTAACATACAACGGAACTCCCATAAGGTTAACAGCTGATTTCTCAGCAGAAACTCTACAAGCCAGAACAGAGTGGTATGATATATTTAAAGTGATGAAAGGGAAGAACCTACAATGAAGATTACTCTACCCAGCAAGGATCTCACTCAGATTCAACGGAGAAATCAAAAGCTTTACAGACAAGCAAAAGCTAAAAGAATTCAGCACCACCAAACCAGCTCTACAACAAATGCTAAAGGAACTTCTCTAAGCAGGAAACACAAGAGAAGAAAAGGACCTACAAAAACAAACCCATAACAATTAAGAAAATGGTATCAGGAACATACATATTCATAATTACCTTAAACGTGAACAGATTAAATGCTCCAACCAAAGGACACAGGCTTGCTGAATGGATACAAAAACAAGACCCATCTATATGCTGTCTACAAGAGACCCACTTCAGACCTAGGGACACATACAGACTGAAAGTGAGGGAATGGAAAAAGATATTCCATGCAAATGGAAATCAAAAGAAAGCTGGAGTAGCAATACTCATATCAGATAAAATAGACTTTAAAATAAAGAATGTTACAAGAGACAAGGAAGGAAAACACATAATGATCAAGGGATCAATCCAAGAAGAAGATATAACAATTACAAATATACATGCACCCAACATAGGGGCACGTCAATACATAAGGCAACTGCTAACAGCTATAAAAGAGGAAATCGACAATAACACAATAATAGTGGGGAACGCTAACACCTCACTTACACCAATGGACAGATCATCCAAATAGAAAATTAATAAGGAAACACAAGCTTTAAATGACACAACAGACCAGACAGATTTAATTGACATTTGTAGGACATTCCATCCAAAAACAGCAGATTACACTTTCTTCTCAAGTGCACAGAGAACACTCTCCAGGATAGATAACATCTTGGGTCACAAATCAAGCCTCAGTAAATTTAAGAAAACTGAAATCATATCAAGCATCTTTTCTGACCACAATGCTATGAGATTAGAAATCAATTACAGGGAAAAAAACCATAAAAAAACACAAACACATGGAGGCTAAACAATACGTTAGTAAATAACCAAGAGATCACTGAAGAAATCAAAGAGGAAATCAAAAATACCTAGAGACAAATGACAAAGAAAACATGATGATCCAAAAGCTATGGGATGCAGCAAAAGCAGGTCTAAGAGGGAAGTTTATAGCAATACAATCCTACCTCAAGAAGAAGAAAAAATAAACAATCTAACCTTACACCTACAGGAACTAGAGAAAGAAGAACAAACAAAACCCAAAGTTAGTAGAAGGAAAGAAGTCATAAAGATCAGAGCAGAAGTAAATGAAATAGAAACAAAGAAAACAATAGCAAAGAACAATAAAACTAAAACCTGGTTCTCTGAGAAGATAAAATTGATAAACCATTAGCCAGACTCAACAAGAAAAAGAGGGAAAGGACTCAAATCAATAAAATTAGAAATGAAAAAGGAGAAGTTACAACAGACACCGCAGAAATACAAAGCATCATGAGAGACTACTACAAGCAACTCTATGCCAATAAAATGGACAACCTGGAAAAAATGGACAAATTCTTAGAAAGGTATAACCTTCCAAGACTGAACCAGGAAGAAATAGAAAATATGAACAGACCAATCACAAGTAATGAAATTGAAACTGTGATTACAAACCTTCCAACAAACAAAAGTCCAGGACCAGATGGCTTCACAGGTGATTTCTATCAAACATTTAGAGAAGAGCTAACACCTATCCTCCTCAAACTCTTCCAAAAAATGCAGAGGAAGGAACATTTCCAAACTCATTCTATGAGGCCACCATCACCCTGATACCAAAACCAGACAAAGATACTACAAAAAAAGAAAATCACAGACCAATATCACTGATGAATACAGATGGAAAAATCCTCAACAAAATACTAGCAAACAGAATCCAACAACACATTAAAAGGATCATACACCACGATCAAGTGGGATTTATCCCAGGGATGCAAGGATTCTTCAATATACACAAATCGATCAATGTGATAAACCATATTAACAAATTGAAGAAGAAAAACTATATGATCATCTCAATAGATGCAGAAAAAGCTTTTGACAAAATTCAACACCCATTTATAATACAAACTCTCCAGAAAGTGTCCATAGAGGGAACCTACTTCAACATAATAAAGGCCATATACAACAAACCCACAGCAAACATCATTCTCAATGGTGAAAAACTGAAAGCATTTCCTCGAAGATCAGGAACAGGATAAGGCTGTCCACTCTCGCCACTATTATTCAACATAGTTTTGGAAGTCCCAGCCACGGCAATCAGAGAAGAAAAAGAAATAAAAGGAATACAAATTGGAAAAGAAGAAGTAAAACTGTCACTGTTTGCAGATGACATGATACTATACATAGAGAATCCTAAAGCTACCAACAGAAAACTTCTAGAGCTAATCAATGAATTTGGTAAAGTTGCAGGATACAAAATTAATGCACAGAAATCTCCTGCATTCCTATACACTAATGATGAAAAATGTGAAAGAGAAATTAAGGAAACACTCCCATTTACCACTGCAACAAAAAGAATAAAATACCTAGGAATAAACCTACCTAGTGAGACAAAAGACCTGTATGCAGAAAACTATAAGACACTGATGAAAGAAATTAAAGATGATACAAACAGATGGAGAGATATGCCATGTTCTTGGAAGAATCAATATTGTGAAAATGACTATATTACCCAAAGCAATCTATAGATTCAATGCAATCCCTATCAAGTTACCAATTACCATTTTTTTCAGAGCTAGAACAAAAAATCCTAAAATTTGTATGGAGACACAAAAGACCCCGAATAGCCAAAGCTGTTTGAGGGAAAAAAACGGAGCTGGAGGAATCAGACTCCCTGACTTCAGACTATACTACAAAGCTACAGTAATCAAGACAATATGGTACTGGCACAAAAACAGAAACATAGATCAATGGAACAAGATAGAAAGCCCAGAGATAAACCCACACAACTATGGTAAACTAATTTATGACAAAGGAGGCAAGGATATACAATGGAGAAAAGACAGTCCCTTCAATAAGTGGTGCTGGGAAAACCAGACAGCTACATGTAAAAGAATGAAATTGGAACACTCTATAACACCATACACACAAAAAAAAACTCAAAATGGATTCGAGACCTAAATGTAAGACCAGACACTATAAAACTCTTAGAGGAAAACATAGGAAGAACACTCTTTGACATAAATCACAGCAAGATCTTTTTTGACCCACCTCCTAGAGTAATGGAAATAAAAACAAAAATAAACAAATGGGACCTAATGAAACTTAAAAGCTTTTGCACAGCAAAGCAAACTATAAAGAAGACAAAAAGACAACCCTCAGAATGGGAGAAAATATCTGCAAACCAATCAACAGACAAGGGATTAATCTCCAAAATATATAAACAGCTCATGGAGCTCGATATTAAAAAAACAAACAACCCAATCCAAAAATGGGCAGAAAAGCTAAATAGACATTTCTCCAAAGAAGACATACAGATGGCCAAGAAGCACATGAAAAGCTGCTCAACATCACTAATTATTAGAGGAATGCAAATCAAAACTACAATGAGGTATCAGCTCACACCAGTTAGAATGGGCATCATTAGAAAATCTACAAACAACAAATGCTGGAGAGGGTGTGGAGAAAAGGGAACCCTCTTGCACTGTTGGTGGGAATGTAAATTGATACAGCCACTATGGAGAACAGTATGGAGGTTTCTTAAAAAACTAAAAATAGAACTACCATATGACCCAGCAATCCCACTACTGGGCATGTACCCTGAGAAAACCATAATTCAAAAAGACACATGCACCCCAATGTTCATTGCAGCAGTATTTACAATAGCCAGGTCATGGAAGCAACCTAAATGCCCATGGACAGACGAATGGATAAAGAAGATGTGGTACATATACAGAATGGAATATTACTCAGCCATAAAAAGAAACGGAATTTGGTCATTTTTAGAGGCGTGGATGGATCTACAGACTATCATACAGAGTGAAGTAAATCAGAAAGAGAAAAACAAATATTGTATATTAACGCATATATGTGGAACCTAGAAAAATGGTACAGATGAACTGGTTTGCAGGGCAGAAATTGAGACACAGATGTAGAGAACAAACATATGGACACCAAGTGGGGAAAGTGGTGGTGGTGGTGGGGGTGTGATCAATTGGGAGATTGGGATTGACATATATACACTAATATGTATAAAATGGATAACTAATAAGAACCTGCTGCTTAAAAAAATAAATAAAAATTCAAAAAAAATTGTAAAAACTACTTGTAAGAAAGAAAAGCACTAAAGAGAATTATAACTTTAAAAAAGTATTTTTTTCTCACAGTTTTCAGGCTTGTTACCTGATTGACAATAACATTTTTATTTATGCTTATGAGGTATTTCCTTCTTGAAAATTTCTGCAAACATACTACGTAAAAGAGACTAATAATGATTACATAAGGGAAGAACTAACAGTTATGTTGCTATTTTATAGTGTTTTAATCATATGTTTATGTAACTACATTTTAAATCAGTGATGACATTTTAAAGAGTTACAGACTAACATATAAATTTATATTGGAGTAATGAAACAACCACCATACTACACTGAATCACATTAAAAAATTTACCCAGTCAAGCAATTCTTGCACTCCTAGGATAAACTTCACTTGATTATGAAGAATTTTTTTTAGTCTTTGTTTCCTCAACTGTAGATTGGCGCCTACAATGTAAGGTTCTTAAAAGATTGAGATAATCCACACAAACTGCTTAGCACACTACCTAGCACACAGTAAATTATTACCTTAATATATTTCTAGATGTGAGTTACTCACATTTTAAGATTTCTATATTAATGTTCATAAACTGGATTAGAGACTTGGTGAGCATAGTCATATACACTCGTTTACAAAACTACTGTTTTTAGTTATCTATACTATTCTAGCACAATGAGTTGGGAAATAGTCAACATTTATACATGAAAACAGTTTATTTAACGTAAGACTCATATGTTCCTTAATGTTTTGATAGAGCTTGTAAAAATATCTGGGCCTGGTAGTTTATTTTAGGGGTGGATTTCCAACTTTCAATTTTATCTATAGTTACTACTTTTTTTGGTTATCTTTTCTTAAGTCACTTTTGGCAATTTACATTTTCTTACAAAAACCACCCACTTGACAGCACTTTCACATTTAGTGACATAAAGCTGCAATTATAATTTTTTACTCTCCTGTGTTTGCATCTATGCTTCTTTTTTTCTTTCCTAATGTTATGAGTATTTTTTCTTCATCTAACTGGTCAAAGGTTTCTCTATTTTCTTGTACCTGTCAAAAAACCAGCTTTTGATGTTAAATCTATTGTTCTTTCCATTTAAAATAATTTAATTCCTTTTTTCCACTTTAGCTTATTTCCCTTTTCAATTTCTCATCACTTGAGCTGTATGTTCAGTCGAATTTATCTTCCATCTTTTTTTCTACCATAAATATTTAAAGGTACAAATTTGCTCTGTGGACTAGTTTTCCTCAAAGATTATACTATATATGTTTTCACTATTAATACCTCTGATTTTCTTCCTTTCTGTGCTTCCTAGCTCGAGTACCAAAAAGAGCACTTTGCAGCAATGCAGATTAACAAAGCCAAAATTATCATCATCAATGAAAACATATAGAAGTAAATTAATATATAGTATAATTTTTTAATACACGATTGGGACTTCCCTGGTGGTGCAGTGGTTAAGAATCTGCCTGCCGGTGTGGGGGACACAGGTTCAATCCCTGGTCTAGGAAGATCCCACATGCCGCGAAGCAACTAAGCCTGTGCACCACAACTACTGAGCCTGTACTCTAGAGTCCACGAGCCACAACTGCTGATCCCGGTGAAACTCATGCGCCTAAAGCCCGTGCTCCACAACAAGAAAAGCCACCTCAGTGAGAAGCCCGCGCACTGGGTAGCCCCCTCTTGCCGCATCTAGAGAAAGCCTGTGCACAGCAGCAAAGACCCAACGCAGCCAAAACTAATAATTAATTAATTTTAAGAAAAGTAACTCATGATTAGAACAGGAATCTAGAAATTCTCTAATACCTCTTATGGCTATTTTAAATAATTTTTAAAGTAATTCCCCTATCAAACCTAAGAGATGATAATTTTGGGATTAACTAATTTGACCACAAGTAGATCATAGCAATGACAGCATCAAAATTAGCCTGTCCTCTGGTTTTGGTACCTAGAAAAACATGTTTCTAAATGTAAAGTTCTATATGTATAAACAGGGGGGCATAGCAATTATTATCTTTTGCAAGAATTCGATTAAAGGCTTACTAATGGTCAAGTACAGTAATCCAAAACTGTGAATAATTAAATGCTGATTTTTAAAATAGGGTATTTTTCTTTTTTAACTATATCATATCACAGTTAATTTAAAATGAAATTTATAGTCCCTAAGAAAATAATCCTGAGAGAGAAAGAAAATTTTGGATTAGAAATGCACTTTGGGGCTTCCCTGGTGGCGCAGTGGTTGGGAGTCCGCCTGCCGATGCAGGGGATACGGGTTCGTGCCCCGGTCTGGGAGGATCCCACATGCCGTGGAGCGGCTGGGCCCGTGAGCCATGGCCGTTGGGCCTGCTCGTCCAGAGCCTGTGCTCCACAGTGGGAGGGGCCGCGGCAGTGAGGGGCCCACATACGGCAAAAAAAAAAAAAAAAAAAAAAAAGAAAGAAATGCACTTTGAACAAAATGTACAAAGTCAACTCAATAATTTTGTGTACAGACACTTTTTTCCTATCTTTACCTTTTTATTTATTTATTTATTTTGGCTGCACTGCACGGCTTGCAGGATCTTAGTTCCCCGACCAGGGAATGAACTTGGGGCCATGGCAGTGTAAGTGCCAAGTCCTAACCACTGCACTGCAGGGGAATTCCCTCCTATTTTTACTTTTAAATCAGTTCTAGCTCCTCTGAGATAGTCCCTTCTAAAGAAATTTCAACTCCTGTTAATAAGTGTTTATTTCCTTCCCCTGTTAATCCAGTTGTTGCCTATTTTAGTGTCAACATACAACATGAGCTACTTCTACAAAGGCCTAAGGAATTAAAAGGCTATTCTTACATCATACTGGCTCCTTTCCATTAGGCTATAAAAATGCTCTAATCTCTTATCTTTAAAAAAAAAAGTTCTCTCTTGATCTTGTACTCTTCTCTAGCTAAAATACCTTCTCTATTTTCCTTCAGAGCATTTTAAACTAATTTTTTTAAATTACAGAAATGGTGTATGTTAAATGTGAAAAATCAGAAAATAGAGAATCCAAAAGAAGGAAATAAAACTCACCATAATCCCCAAACCTAGGGAGAATCATTTGGTATATATCCTCCTATATTCTTATACTTGTTTTTACCAAAATATTCACCAAGAGATATACATCTGACAGGAGGACTTGTAACTACAGTACATTAAGAACTCTTACAACTCAATAAAATTTACAGTATGATTTTTTAAATGGGAAAGATCAAAATGTTTTCCAAAAAAGATAGGGAAACAGCTTATGAAAAAATGCTGAACATATGGAAATGCAAACTAAAACAAGACACTGTTACACATCTGCTAGAATAATAAAATGGAAATAACCTAAATATCCACCAATAGGAAAGTGGTTAAACAAACTGTAGGATATGCATATGATGGAATACTACTCAACAAGAAGTTCAAACTACTAAATACATGCAACACACTGATGAATTTGAAAAACATTATACTAAACAAGTCAGATATAAAAGACTACATATTATTTTATTCCATTTATATGAAATTTCCAGAAAAGGCAAATCTGTAAAAACAGAAAACAGATCACTGGCTGCCTAGGGTCTGGGGAGTGGGAAGTGGTTACTGTCTACAAAAGAAATTAAGGGAGCTTTATGCATTCACAGATGTTTCTATAACTTGATTGTGGTGGTAGATTACACAGGTGTATACATGTGCCAAAAATACTGAACTACATAATGAAGCATACCAATTTTAAGTGTATGTAAATTATATCTCAATAAAGTTGGTTATCAAAAACAATACACCCATAACCTCAAAACTATGAGAAAATCTTTTTGTATATCCTTTACTTCTTACTTTTACCAGAATGAGATCATGCTAGTCATACTGTTTTATAACAATATAACTATTTCAATTTGATACTAATTATTTTTTAATTAATTAATTAATTTGTTTATTTTTTACTGCGTTGGGTCTTCATTGCTGCACGCGGGCTTTCTCTAGTTGCAGTGAGCGGGGGGCGACTCTTCGTTGCAGTGAGCAGGCTTCTCATTGCGGTGGCTTCTCTTGTTGCAGAGCACAGGCTCCAGGTGCATGCGCTCCAGCAGTTGTGGCACACGGGCTCCAGAGCGCAGGCTCAGTAGTTGTGGTGCATGGGCTTAGCTGCTCCATGGCATGTGCGATCTTCCCAGACCAGGGCTCAAACCCGTGTCTCCTGCATTGGCAGGAGGATTCTTAACCACTGCACCACCAGGGAAGCCCTAATTTTCTACTTAAATATTTCTTCACTTCATGTTCAATGGCTATTCAAAATCTTACATCTGGACAATTACACTAGCCTCCATACTCTAAGCCGGACTCCATTCTTGATCTCACACATCTCCCACAATGTTATCAGAATAATACTTTAAACTGGAAGCCTGTTTATATCAGTCTTGTTTAAAATCCTTCGGGAGCTCTGCAATCACTTATAAATTTCTTGCTTTGAACTCTCCTTTAGTGGCTTTTGTGTATTAAATTTGAGAAACACATCAACATCTAAACAAGAAAATTACCTATATATCCACCACCCAGAGATAGCCTTGTTAATAATTTATTATTTCTCTCAATATCTCTTTACCTGCATTTTCAAATAGGATATCTGTGTGTATACACATTTTATCTGTACTTTAATAGGCCTCATGTTGACTACAAAATGAATCAAGGTTTTAGTTTTTCAAAGTAACTTATTAAACTTATTCACATTTTCCCTGTTCCCCTACAACATTGTATTTCATGACTTTTTCTTGTTTTACTGCACTAGCTAGTACCTCCAGAAAAATGCTGAATACTAGTGGTGAGAGTCTGTAGATTCCTTTTATTATTCCAGGCTTAAAAAGCAACATGCTGGGGACTTCCCTGGTGGCACAGTGGTTAAACATCTGCCTGCCAAAGCGGGGAACATGTGTTTGAGCCCTGGTCTGGGAAGATCCCACATGCCATGGAGCAACAAAGCCCGTGCACCACAACTACTGAGCCTGCGCTCTAGAGCCCGAGGCCACAACTACTGAGCCCGCGTGCCACAACTACTGAAGCCCGCGCGCCTAGAGCCTGTGCTCCACAACAAGAGAAGCCACGGCAATGAGAAGCCCATGCACCACAATGAAGAGTAGCCCCTGCTCACTGCCACTAGAGAAAGCCCGCGCGCAGCAACAAAGACCCAACGCAGCCAAAAATTAAAAAAAAAAAAAAAGAAGCAACATGTTGGGTGTTTCATCATTAGGTAAGATGCTCCCTATTAGTTTCTGATATTGTTCTTTACCAATTTAACAAAATGTACCTGGTTTTCTAAGAATTCTCATTATCAAGGAAAAGGTATTAAATTTTTTTCAGATGTCTTTTCTGCATCAAGATGATCATATGGTTTTCTCCTTTCATCTATTCATGTAATTTAATTATTTTAAAATGTTTACCAATGTGGATCCATCATAAGAAAATTTAAACTTATTAATATGGCTTATCTGGCCTTCAGGATCTGGACTCTATCCTGAAAATCATATCCTACTCCTTACTCATTGTGCAATAAATATGCCATGCTTTCTCAGTCACTACTATCTTTGAACGCTTTGCCAGTGGAAAGGCTTTTCTTCTTTCTTGGGCTTTCAGATAAATTACCAACTGTCCTTCAAGACTTAGCATAGGGCTTCCCTGGTGGTGCAGTGGTTAAGAATCTGCCTGCCAATGCAGGGGACACAGGTTCAAGCCCTGGTCCGGGAAGGTCCCACATGCTGCGGAGCAGCTAAGCCCGTGCGCCACAACTACTGAGCCCGCGAGCCACAACTACTGAAGCCGGCGCACCTAGAGCCTGTGCTCTGCAACAAGAGAAAGCCTGCTATGAGAAGCCCACGCACCACAACGAAGAGTAGCCCCCGCTCAGCCAACTAGAGAAAGCCTGTGTGCAGCAACAAAGACCAAACGCAGCCAAAAATAAAAATAAATTAAAAAAAAAAAAAAGAGACAGCATATTAAATTTTCTGTTTCTTCCTTCCTCCCAAATCTCCTCCTCTGCCATGTCTGCCTCTCCCCCACCCCTACTGAAGTAGGCACATCTCATTACGCTCTTGGTACCTTTTTCATACTGCCACCATAGTACTTCTCATTAGATTGTGATTGTTAACTCATTTTTCTTCCACAGTGAGAGTGTAACTCCATTTTCACTGGTTGATGGGCATCTGGGCTCTTTGCAGCTTCTAATGATTATCTGGCTGCTATGAGCATTTATGCTTAAGCCTTTGTGTGGATATGTTTTCATTTCTCTCAGGTACATACCCAGACGTAAAAATGTTGGGTCACAGATATAGGTACTTTAGCTTTAGCAGACATTTCCAAACATTTTCCAAAGTGGCAGTACCAATTTATACTCCACCAGTAACATTATCAGAGTTTCAGTTGCTCCATAAGTTCATTAAGATTTAACACTGCCAGTCTTTTAAAAATTTTTTTAGTCATTTTGGTGTCTATGTAGTAGTCTCTCATTTTGTTTTAATTTGCATTTCTCTATTAGCTAATGATGCTGAACTTTTCATACTTACTGGCTGTTGGGGTTTCCTCTTTTTGTGAAGTGTCTGTTCAAGTCCTCTGCCCATAAAAAAAAACTAAGTAGTCTCTTTCTTGTTAATTTGCGACAGTTCTTTTGGATGCAAGTTTTTGTTATATATATACTTATACACGTATATACCTCAATATCTCAAAATCAAATAATCAAATACCATTTTCTAGTTTGTTGGCTTGCATTTTTACTGGATAAGCAAAAGTTCATTTAACGAAACCCAGGTTCTCAACCTTTTGTTGATAAAAGCACTTTAAAAATGATCAAAAAACTTGTTTTACATTTATTAATGAGTATCCTGGATTGTCAAAGATATAACCTGGATCTCAGTATATGAAGTTTTCAGAAGCTGTATTATTATATGGTATTTAATGTTTAACTGATATTTTAAGCTATAAAAACAAAGAACACTTCCTAATATGTTAAGACATTCTTTCATCAAATTCTTGAGTTTTTTTTACTTACTTGGATTAAATTTCCATTTAAAAATGATATAGTAACTGAAACATGAAGTAATTTCTTCCTTTAAATACTGTATATGAAAAAAGCTGGAATTATGAATGCTAAAAAGCAAAAAATTAGGCAATGGGCATATGAGTAGCCTAGTTAGTCTCATCCCAGTCACAAAACCTCACCTGGCCTCAAAATTCAGAAACATAAAACAGAAGGGTTGAATAAGGTGACTGTTAAGCTTTTCCAGCTGTAAAATAAAAGCAATGAGTCCATTTAACCTTCAGAATTTTGTTATCAGATTTAACACTCTTCTTTGATGAGTTCCAAGTACATCCTTTTCTCACATGTTATGCACTGTCAAGTCAGGGCTGCCACACAGTCGTGCATGCACAACTCCAGGGGAAGTCATTCTTTTTGTAGCACAACCGTATGTTGTTGCCCCAACTAGGTTAGTCATTTTGCACTCATTTTAAGACCAGTCTCAGCCCAATGTCACTAATCACCTACTATCCCACCACCACCAAAGCAATACAATTCTCAAGTATTACTGAAGGCTGTGAAAGCAAACTTTGAGAAAATCTCCTTGATATAGAATCAATACTTTTACAATTGTGAACCATGTACATGTTAACTATGCTAAATCTAACATTGAAAATTGAGTTTTTAAAGTCCTTTTTAACCATTTCTTTCTCTCTCAAAGCATTACTCTTTAAGCCACTTCTAGTTCTTTGCCTCTCAACTCCTAAAACCCTTTAAAGCTACATTGCCTCCTTTTTTTCCCCTTTCCTTCCAGCCTTTCTGTTGTGTCACTTTCTTCCAACGGAGCAATTTAAATCTCTCTTGCTTATATCATTCTCTTTTCTACCTACTGTTCTTAACAAAACAAAGCCCCAGTACCTAGCTGGACAAACCTTCCTCCTAAATGGGAAGAGAAGGATTACAATGATCTATTATGTATTCCTCCCAACACTACACAATAGAAGTTATACTATACTTGTGAATAAATAAGATCAAAGTACTGTCAGCTATTTCAATCTCTATAAGGAATTTTCAGGAAACCCATTTAAACTCTAAGTAAAACTACAGGGATAATTTATTAATGAAAAATTCTACATATTTAATTTCAATAATAAAAAATGAGCACAAAGAATAGGTCTCAACTAGGTCTTTTAACTAGCAGATGGGAAATTTCCCCTGTAGGAACAGGTCCCTAGGTCACACTCCTATCCTGAGCAACATGAGACTTCTCTCTGCCACTCTTGCACATAGGACCTTCGCTCACTGTAAGCATCTAAATGAAGAAAATACATTCTGTGCTACTTCAAAAAGTGCCTCCTAACCTATTTTACGTGTCTGTAGCTCTGGAAGTCCTACCCTTCCCTCAGCCCATTTTCTGTTTTGTGTCTGGGTTCAGTGAAATAGATTTACCTGATGGGCTTCCAGAATTATTCATTTTTATAATACCAAAATAACTTAAAATCCTGTAATAATGACAGAATGTCCACCCCCCAAAAAATAGGAGATGGCTTACTTACATCCTTTTAAAAACCTTCAGTTTAAAATATGTTTGCAGAGGGACTTCCCTGGTGGTCCAGTGGTTAAGACTCTGTGCTCCCAATGCAGGGGGCCCAGGTTCGATCCCCAGTCAGGGAACTAGATCCTGCATGCCGCAACTAAAGATCCCACACGCCACAACTAAAGATGCCGCGTGCTGCAACTAAGACCCAGCGCAGTCAAATAAATACTTTTTAAAATAAATATATAAAATATGTTTGCAAAACACATTAAACACTAAACATCAACAAGCAGCAGACACTAGAACTTAAATATCAGCATGTTAACATAAGAAACTCTCACTGTACATTGAAATTTAATTATTTTGGACCTTCTATACAGTATCTATAGAGGAAAAACTTCAAAATATCTACAAGTAACCAATCTTAGAAGTTACATATTTATGATACCTGATTATCGAATATAATTTAATCTCATCAGTATTCATTTATCTCAGTTTATAATGTATAATGCTTAAAATAAAACTATACTACATTAAAATTTTTTCCCTTTAGTAATTTAGACGAATATTTCTCTTACTATGCAAATATGTAGTTGTATATACAAACCTAATGCTATTCTCTTCATGAAACAGAGCCCTGTGAACTAAGCATATATTTTTTTCAGGATAAAATATACATAAGCAAATTTTTCCTAACACAATAAATTATTAACATGTGATCAGCAGTAATTAATTCTAACAAACCTTATATTCACACCAGTATTTTCCAAGAATGCTGCCTTACTATCACTATCAATTACTTCGTATATGTCAATGAGATGTTCAGAATACATACCTCTTGTGCAAGGTCTTGCGCACTGGAGATAAGAGGAAATGGAGGACTGGCCTTGTTCATGTGTACTGTGACAGCGTTGTATATCTTAAATGCATTCTGGAAATCTTTATTTTGTACAAGTTGTAAAAGCAGTGAAATATCCTCCTGGCTCTGAGAATCTACCAAAGTATGTTGGATATGTTTAAGTGAAGAAAACAGGTCTTCCACTTCTAGTAGGAGAAGGAAAAGGTATCCAAAAATTAATTTTCTGTCTTAATTCCACATGTATTTTAAGATAAAATTTCTTGAACCAATAACAATTAAAGTTTTCAAGAAAAACAAAACTTGGCAAATATTTTTGAGTGTCAAATCATTGTTATTTTACTGATTTTTAAGTAAGACTTTAAAAATTATACAACAGAATAACTTTTTTTCAAGAGTGTTTTAATTATGGAACTAATACATATCACTATAAAAATAAATGAAGAATACATAAATGAATAAAAAATTTAAAACCACCAACAGTCCCATCACTTAGAAACAACTTAAAAAAAAAAATCGTACTGCATTTCCTTTTTTCATTTAACAGGACATTTTAATTGTTTTCCCACATCACCAAACAGTCTTTAGAAAACTTATAATAGCTCCATGATGTTCTATTATATGTCTATAAACTAAAACTTATAATAACCATTATACTAAGTTGAGCATTCAGGGTGCTTCCAATTTTTTGCTAGTATAAGTAATGAGCATTTCTGTACATAATGATCACTGCTATATACAGTAAAAATGTCTGAGATTCTGAGTTTCTTAAAATAATTCCAAGAAACAGAATTTTTAAATAAGATTCTGACATTTTAAAAGCCAAAGAGTTTTCTAGGGAGGTTTTACTAATTTATATCCCATTACCAATATTTTTACCAATATTCAAAATTACCATTTTTAAAAACCTTCCATTTCTTTAACAGGGAGGTTGAAGTTTACTCAAGCACTTCTTTTGTGGTTCATAGAACTCCTATGAACATGTGAGTCTGCTAAAATTTTACTGAAATTTTGGGGCATGTGTACATATGCACGTTCCCATTAGTGTGCACGTGCAGCACATACATTTTTCTGGAAGAGGGTTATCCCAAAATGGTTAAGAAATACAGCTTATCTCTTCTCTGACCCCCAAGAGGTAGATATGTGCACATGTATACACTTTGTCACATTTGCTGGAAATAGTTTTCTAATTTTTCCATCTGTCTGTTAATTGCATTTGTGGTACCTTTATTGTAGAAGTTTTCGGCTGTTATGTGTTAAGAATGATCCACCTTTCCCTGTGTGATTTCTTTCACTGTCTAAGCTTATAAACTCCTTCCCCTAGGTCATTAAGTGCTTACCTACATTTAAATTTTCTAATGGCTTCTATTTTGTAGTTAACTTCAATCTATCTGGAATTTTGTTATAGATTTGAGGGGAAATTTTAACTTCATTTCTTTTCCTCCAAATGGTTAACCAATTATTCTAACACCATTTATTGAATAATCCCTCCTTTTCCACTGATTTATGATACCACCAAATTCTTACATATATCAGGGTCTGTTTCTAGTCCACAGGTCTATGAGAACCACAATCTTCTTACAATAGTATTATAGTCTTTGCTCATTATTGATATGACAAATACTTGCTCATTACTTTTTCAAAAATGTCTTGACTTCAAATGAGCTACAGAATCATTTTTAAGATACCTCCTCACTCTCTATTTCCTATTCATCCAGAAAGAAAAACCTATTGAGATGCTAACTAAAATTAAAACTGTAAATGATTCTGGGAAAAACTTTCAGTAGCTAGTATCTGTGTATATTTGTGTCTTATACAGTCACATTAAAAAAAAAAAAAAGCAAAAAACCTCTTGGTTTAAGTCTTCCTGTTAGTTTTCTTCACACAGGGCCTGTAGAAAAGTTACTGATTCTTATTTATCTTGTATCCTACTAGTTAACAGTTGTTAAATATTTTATAGGTTAGAATAGCTCTTCTGTTGATTCTGAAGTTCCCTATCTTTTCCCCCCCAAATCAAAACAGCTTTCGCTCTCCTTATAAAAATTATATATGCTCTTTAGTAATTTAAAATGTACCAAAAAACTGGAAAAAAATTTGAAAGTCAAAACTGTCATTTGAATGACCTAAGAAGTTGTGATCCAGAACTAAATAAAACTTGAGAAATAGCCAGAATTTAACCATAAGTTAATGTTATCTACAAGAGTAGACAGAATATAGATAGGGGAAACTTAAAGATGTTGGTCAAAGAGTACAAACTGTCAGTTTTAAGGTGAATAAGTTCCGAGGATCTAATGGACAGCAATGGTGACTACAGTCAATAATACTGTATTGTATACCTGAAATTTGCTGAGAGTACATCTTAAGCATTCTCACCACACACACAAAAGATAACTATGTGAGGTGATGGATGTGTTAATCAACTTAATTGTGGTAAATATTTCACAATATCACATTGTACACTTTAGATATATAAAATTTTTTTGCCAACTATACTTCAATAAAGCTGGGGTGAAGAACATGGAGTGTCAGATTTCATCAAATTCGAAGTTGTTACCACAGAATTACCTAAGTGTATAAAGAATTCCCTGAGTATAAAGAATTCAATAGCCTTAAAGTATCTTTAGAGCAAAACAGGAAAATATTTAAATATCTTAAAAGGAAAAAGAATTACAAAACCAACAAAGTAGTGAAGGCAATTGACTACAATCTTAAGGAGACTATAGACTTTCTGAGTGGATAATGAGACTTCTGTTTAAAATTTCAGTAGTTGTTTAAAGGGGCTCAGCCTGGTTGTCAGGGCAATGAGAAAATCAGGAGCTTCAGGATCTCACTGCTGAATGAAATCAATAAGCAACTTTAGACAGCCCAGAAGGTAACAAACTCCCTACTATGTCTCTTCAAGCCCAGGGTGATTTAAACTTTTAGAGACAAAGGAACTTCTACATAATCTCTGTGTACCAAAGCCACCTACAGACACTACAATAGTGACATTAAAAAAAATTTTTTTTATCTGTAGTCATACCTCTCAGCTATAACTACTGGTATTATTTTGTTATATTATATATATATAGCCTTTCAGACTTGTAAAAAATGCTGATCCTAACCATAGAGGTCACATTGTACATGTTGTTTTGTAATCTGATATTTTCCGATGTCTTTAGAATAAATTCTTAGGATAAAATTACTTATCAAATAATAAAAACATTTAAAACTTTGATACATATTGCCAAACTGCCCTACAGATTTGTACTAACTCATACTCCTACCACCAAAGAACCTGAGTGCCTGTTTCTACAAACAGCCCAAATTTTTCACTTTTGGTGATCTGGTTAGGAAAACATGTATTTCTTTGTCTAGTAGTGATGTTTAATGTATTTTCACAAGGTTAACAGTCATTTGTATTTCTTCTTTCATCGATTTTCTCCTTATCTTTTGACCGTTTTTCTACTAGATTTTTTTTCCTTAATGACTAGAATTACAGAGATTATATAAATATCCCTGCAGTCTTAAGCAGAATGTACTTAATTTTCTTGCTGTATCAGAACAATGGTTTTTAATCAAGGATATTTATGAGAATCACTAAGGAAATTTACAAAGATATTTATGTCCTGAGTTCTACCTCAAACACAATCAGAACCTCCTGTGTCTTCTTTAATTTTATATATATATATATATATATATATATATTTTTTTTTTTTTTTTTT
>NW_006774188.1:647108-663635 GCF_000442215.2 Lipotes vexillifer
TTTTTTTAAAGTTGACTATGTACCCTTCTGGTTAAGAACCAATGACTTACAGGCTTTATTAACAGCAGTTATTGTAATATTTTAAGACATGATATACCTGGGAATAACTAAAGCACTCACACCTATTTTCTTCTATACTAAATAACCTTGATTGCTATATTGAATTTTTGTGTCTGCTTTATAGTTATTCTAGTTCCTCCTTTGCAACTATTATTTCCTTTTGTTGCCCTCTCTTACTTCCATAGTAAACACAGCATATAATTTTCATTTTTAGAATATTTTATGCACAAATAAAATACTGTAGTCATAAGCCAGCAAGGAAATAGGAAAAGTAAGGTAGGGTAATCTAAACTAGGGATGGCTTAATGAGAGATAAAACTGGAGATCAATGACCTTATTTCACGAGATCAGTTAACAGCTGAGATGCAGCACAGACAGGCAACAGGAAATTTTTTTTTTTTTTGCGGTACGCGGCCCTCTCACTGTCTTGGCCTCTCCCGCCGCAGAGCACAGGCTCCAGACGCGCAGGCTCAGCGGCCATGGCTCACGGGCCCAGCCGTTCCGCGGCATGTGGGATCCTCCCAGACCGGGGCACGAACCCGCGTCCCCCGCATCAGCAGGCGGACTCCCAACCACTGCGCCACCAGGGAAGCCCAGGCAACAGGAAATTTTGTGGTTAATCCAAAAGGGATGATTGCTTTAAAGTTCTAAGAGGGGCTTCCCAGGTGGCGCAGTGGTTAAGAATCGATCACCTGCCAATGCTGGGGGCACAGGTTCGAGCCCTGGTCCGGGAAGATCCCACATGCCGCAGGGCAACTAAGCCCCTGAGCCACAACTACTGAGCCCGTGTGCCAAAACTACTGAAGCCTGCGCACCTAGAGCCCGTGCTCCGCATCAAGAGAAGCCACCCAATGAGAAGCCTGCGCACCACAAGGAAGAGTAGGCCTCGCTCGCCACAACTAGAAAACGCCCACGTGCAGCAATGAAGACCCAACGCAGCCAAAAAAAAAAAAGGAAAAAAAAAATTCTAAGAAATCAGTAGGCTTCTTGTGTTGATAGGAAGTTAGGTAAGGAATACAGGTTCCAGAGAAAGAGTAAATCTGGTCAATTTTTTCATATTGTGTTCATACTGAGGAATTCTAAAGACATAAAGACCATCCGGGACAGTTTAAAATCCAGAAAAGAAAACAAAATCTCAGGGTCAAACTGGAAATGTCTTTCTCTCAGGAGATCAGGGACCAAGATAAGATCTATAGGAATAAGAAGGCTGAAAGCAGAAGAACAATACAACTGAGTCCCAAAGAGGCTGTTGACTTAGTACCTATCTACTTAAGTAAAGGCTATCAGGAGAACTTAAGGACCATGCCAAGTGCCAGAAATAACAACTTTAACAGGGCTTAAGGTTCAAATTTTGTAGGTTAGCATCAAGACCAATTTAAACTTGTTAATTATCATCCTTTACAAATTCACTAACCTCTATGAAGTCCTATTCATGTTTCTGTTGTTTAATTAGTAAAAACTGTTTTCACTGAAATTATCTTTTTTTAGGAGTTGTCTCCAGACTTATTGCATTAATCAATGTGGCCAGGCTAAATTGAGATCATTTGCACTTAAGCTCAGCTTTCACAATGAAATATCACCAACCCGTTATTTGTAGTTGAAAAACTACAAATATGTATTTGGCCTGAATTACACACTGGTCACTGCCAATACTGAATAGAAAGACACAGAACAATATCTGTATTACAGGCATATATACATATATATTATTTAATCCTCATAAAATCTGAGAAACTTTTCCCAATTTAAAAAAACCCACCAAAACCCGAGACATACATAGTTCAGAGCAAATCTCTACAGATGGAGAAAATGAAGTCATACAGAAAAATGGCACCTCGGTGAAAAATCTTTTTGAATTTCTAAGGCAGTGCTTTTTCTGCCATACCAAGGGCTTAAAAAAAGATAAATTTTTTTTTTCTTTTTTAGATTTTAGGGCTTGATTGTGACATGTCATTTATCTGCTTTAGAAAAGCTGTCCTAAAGTGCCTTTCTGCCCAATATAGCAGCATGCAATGTACACTGACTAGTATTTAGAGGAGCTTACACATTCTATTTTACCATGTACCTGTACGAAGAATTTCCTCTAGTTAACTGTGTTTGTACATGTTCACACATATAATACACCCTCCAAATGCTAATTTTATAATACTGTTGCATTTTATTTCTGCTATTTTAACCAAGTGTCTTATGCTTCAAATATTTTCTCAGAGTATTTTATTTCAACTCTAACATCACAATAGTATGCTAGGCAGTACACTGTGAGAGTTCAGCAAAAGAAACCAAAACTGCAATTCTTGTGAATGTAGAGGCTATGTATCTTTTTGAGAAATATTGTAAAAACATCTTTGATAGTGTAGCACTAGCCTGGGTAACTAAGTAGTTCAGCAAGATTGATAACTTATGATTTAAATGGACAGTTTTCAGATAAATTCCATATCTGCTTTCATGGCCAATTTAGCTGGGAAATTTTCCAGATAGCATTCTTAGGCTCCCCAAGTACTCTCATGCTTCAGGTTCAAATATGTTTCCATGACAAATGTTTAATGAACAAAGAGAACAGATTAAGTTACCAGACAATCAGAGTTTTTAAGACTTCATTAGATATAAATATATAGCTTGACAAGAAGATATGGATTAAACCATATGTAGGTGAAACAAATACGTAAAAGGAAATAGGAAACACTAAATGATATAAACTTATTTATAAAGACATGAACTTCATCAGAGGGTTTATCAATTTAATGGAAATTTAAAATGATGCTGCCTTTGCCCAATAAAGTTTTTTTTTTTTTGCCCAATAAAGTTTTAAGGTCACAGAGAAAGCAAAAAATATCTATCGCATTAGTCTTAAAATACTGATTATGATAAATTTTATTGGAAAATTCTGAATGGAATTCTGACAAAAGGTCTTTTCTTTGATATTAAGTATGATGTCATAATGAAAAATAATTGTTGGCAATATCAACTCTGGGATTCTCATTCTGACACACGTTCATTTTAGTTTCATATAAAAATTCTTAATTTCAAAAGGTATTTTGTTGTAGGTTTAAAAAACTTTGTTTCTATATGATATATCTTTAAAAGCATTTTACAAATACATATGCAAAACAGAAAATTTTCTACACATAAGAAATGTTCCACTGTATGATGTAGTAATTAGATTACGTGCTGCTTAAACGAAAACCACCTAAGTTCTTCGAAATTCTGTGCAATTCCAGAGGAAATTTGAAAAATCTAATCAGATGCAGCTAAATCCATCCTGTCAAATATATACCCTCTTCTATAATAATGATGAAGATAGACAACAAAGAGAGGACAGACTATAGAGAGAACAGAGACTCCTCATATACAGAGATCAGAGGCTCCCTTCCCCATTCCCATACACAGAGACACAACAGGCACAAGGAAAAAGAACTACATGGACAGAGAAGTAGAGAGATAAATAAAGAACACAGGGCTACCAAGAAAGAATGACACAGGTGTAGAGTGGGGAGTGAACAAAGAAGGGGTTACTGAGGAAGAGCAGTACCCAGAACAAGGCAGGATGGAGGGAAGACAGAAATGCGGACGGACACTGTGCTGAGGGGAAGGTAAAGGCAGGCATGGCAAATCTGGCTTTGGTGATGAACTCTAGTCTGTAGCAACTTCCCTAGAAGCAAGCTCTTTATATCTAGTTCAAATGTCTTGTCCTGCAGTTTGATCTATTTCCTCTTATTTGATGTTCAGTAGACATTGTTTTAAGTTTCCCATCTCCTCTCACATTTCATACAACAGTTAAATCTTGATTGTTTATGTTAAAAGAGAGGACATATTATCTAAAAGCAAGAAAAATCACTTACATTTGGCTTTGGGATACAATTAATCAGATAAATACAAACACACACATAACCCCACAAATCCACCCCCGAACACTCTCCTCTTTCCTTGGCCCTCTCCTGGCTGCCTAAAATATAAAAGAATGAAGACTCTAAAATGGGCAACAGAAAGCAATCACCAAGAGTTGCTCTATCTGAAAATTCTATCTTCAAACACCCAAGACTGGAGAATTGTTTGGCAGTAGGGTAAACAAGAAAATTACTCAAGGAAGCTAAGGAACCTCCATTTCTGGAGATCTTTCAAAGCAATGGAGATAACCATCTACCTTGGATTAGCTTTGTTATTTTCACTTACTGCTATCATTTACCCCCACATGAAAACAGTTTCTACATATCTATTCTAGCATTAATATTCTTCCATTTCATTGTTTAAATAATACCAATTCTTTTAACCTATCCTCAGAAATTTCTGTATTTCAACCAACTTCATGACTTTTTCCTGAACACTTTAAAGGTTTCTTCTTTTCCCCTAAACTGTACAGTCAAATTGACTATTCAGATGAGGAACTTAATAGTATTGAGTATGAGGAGATTATACCAGTTTCCAGTACATCCATCCACTGAATCGAAATTCGAACATTCATTTAGGAAATCTTTGCTTAAGTAGGGATGCGTTGTCTTTCCTTTTTCTTTTTTTCTTTTTAAATTTAAGGACATAAAATTCAGATCTCTGAGCTTTGGTTTTCAGTGGACTAGGTTAAAGTGCAGTTATTAAAAATAACAAGAAGCTCATGAAACACCCTGAACAGTAATTAATCATTAAAAAACTGCATTACAAATTAAAAAGAAATGCTAGACAAGCATACAAGCAAAGATAGCTGAGAGAGTTGGCAGAGCAAAAACCTTAGCCCTAAATATAAGACAACAGAAAAATATCACTGAAATGACTACTATTCAATCAAGTACAAAAGCTTCATGATTTTTCTCTGGACAAAACTGAAATGAGTTTGGTGAGCAAAAAAAAGACCCAAATTTGAAGGTAGAATACCTGGGTCCTAGTTATGACTTGGATCACTGGAAAATCCATCTCAAGTCTCTGGGCCTTTCTATAAAATGAGTGGGTTTGACTTCGATATTATTTCTCGAACTTTCGTTAGGGATCCATTAAAAATGTGTATTTTTAAATTTCTCAACCCAGTATATACATCCCTATTTGAAATAAAAATTTATAAATACTTACATGCAATATAATATACATTAATATCTTCTACTTTTTTCTAGTTCTTAAAAAAATTACTGGTTGGGCTTCCCTGGTGGCGTAGTGATTGAGAGTCCACCTGCCGATGCAGGGGACACGGGTTCGTGCCCCGGTCCGGGAAGATCCCACGTGCCACGGAGCGGCTAGACCCGTGAGCCATGGCCACTGGGCCTGCACGTCCGGAGCCTGTGCTCCGCAACGGGAGAAGCCACAGCAGTGAGAGGCCCGCGTACCAAAAAAAAAAAAAAAAAAAAAAAAAAAAATTACTGGTTGATAGGATGGCTAAAATTAAAAAGACATATTCATATAATAACAAATAGAAGCAAGAATGTAGAGAAACTGTAACCCTCTCATGCTGCTGATGAAAAGGTAAAATAGTGCAGGTACTGGGGAAAATATGGCAGTTCCTCAATAAGTTAAAACACAATTACCATTTGATCCAGCAATTCCACTCCTAGGTATATACTCCAAAGAATTGAAAACAGATGTTTAAACAAAAATTATATGTGAATATTTGTAACAGCACTATTCACAATAGCTAAAAGGTAGAAACAACCCATACATTCCACCAACAGATGAATGGATAAACAAAACATGGTATTTCCATACAGTGGAATATTATTCAGCCATAAAAAGGAATGAAGTAATGGTTCATACTACAACACAGATGAACCCTGAAGACATTATGATATGTGAAAAGAAACCAGTTACAAAAAGCCACATACTGTATGATTCAGTTAGATGAAATGTCCCAAATAAACAAATACACAGAAAGTAGATTAGGGTGGTCAGGAGTTAGGGGGAGGAGAGAATAGAGAGTGAATGCTTATGGGTCCAGAGTTTCTTTCTGAGGTAATGGAAACACTCTACATAATGGTGATGGCTGCATAATCTTGTGAATGTACTAAAAACTCATGAATTGTACACTTTAAAAGAGTGAATTTTATGGTATAGTAAAGCTGTTATTTTAAAAAATGAAATAAAAAATTACTGGTTAAGATCCACAAACTAATTTCATGGACTAAAAGGTTAGATGATCTCTGGTAGCTTCTGGTCCTTACAAAAGTTAAATTTTAGTCAAACTTACAATGTGCAACATGTTTATATATGTGTTTTCAGTTGGTCCTCAAGAAAATACAGAAACTGAGGCTCAGGAAACTTAAGTAACTTGTCAAAGGTCAATAGCAAGTGAAGGTAAAAAGTATTTAAACTCTACATTTGACTCCAGGTATCTCTGTACCAATATGCAATGATATCATGCATTTCTGAACATAAAATGATTCAAGTCTTTGCAAGGGGAAAAAGTTAAAACCTATTAATACTTAATAGGTGGAATGAAGTTTTGACACATTGTGTCAAAGACTAAATGGTATAGCAGTTAATTATTTTTCAGTAGCATTATGCATATTTAATAACCAAACATTACATGACTATACACATATTCTAATGAATTTTTTAATCTTTATTTTAGGTTAGTTCTAATTTTAGCAATCTGAACAAATCAAAAAATCGTCAAATGTCCCAACATTTTAAACATTAAACATAATACCAGTAGGTCTAATCATTTCATTTCCAGAAAAAAAAATTTCTCAAAGAACGGCTAATAAAGTTTGGAAATATCTATAGCAGTTGAGCAAAAATTTAATAGCAAGAATAATTAACTTCTCAGAAATGTATGAACTCAAGGTTTATTGGCACTGGAATTTTGTTTGTTGCCTTTAAATAAACTTTATTTTAAAAGCCAATCTTAAAAAAAGTTTATCACAATCCAGCAAAATTCCAGCATTTCCCACAGTCAATCAAAAGTCAAATAACATCAGAAACAAATGTGGAAGAAATATTTTATTTTATAACATCAAACACAAGAATACTCTTGACTTAAAAGTCTGAATATTCAGAGACACCTGGCAAAAAATATGCAGATACTAATAAAGACTGAAACATGGTATTATTAATATTACAAAAATATTTTATTCATCCTAGTTTTCTTCCCCTTGGTGTGTCTTTTTTATTTTTTCTTAACACTAGTAGCATCTGGTGTAAATCAGAAAGCCCCTAATCACAAATTTCAAGAATCTCCTTATTAGCCACAAAACAGATAGCTCACCATGGTTGTGTGATGGGTGGGTGTGTATGCCTTTCCTAAGGTCTCTTCAAAAGTGTGATAATCATACAGTGACATCCATGATAGATAGCAATGTTTCCTAGTTTATTCCCTTTAAATATTCTGTCTACTATATTTACTTGTCCACAATCCTGGCCCAAAATTACTTATCCTTGACTATAAAAATCAATCAAACAGTGAAATCTATAAAGACATCTGAAGATGATCCTACTCTACCTCATCCTACCTGCATTCTGCTCTTTTCTCAGAATTTTTCTCACAGGGTAGCTTGCTTTACTTATGAAAAAGAACAAGACAATGATATTGTATTTGTAGCAAAGCAAGTTTGAATAACTCGTGCCAATTTTACGGAAAGCCTCCCTAATATATCAAAATTCTTATAATTTATACTACTAATATTAATTATTCATTTGAAATTTCCACATCACTATTTTCTAATTTTCAGTAAGATTCTAACTGCTTTTAAATAAGAAAAGTCAGTTTATCCTTTCTGAATATTTTCTATTAATTCCATACCTGCATTTTTATTATTATACAGTGCCGAATTTATAAATACGTTCATTAAAAATCACCACCCAGATAATTAAAGTATCTAACCTTTCCAATCACATTTTCAATTCTTTAAGGAGAATTTCCTCTACTCACAGATAAATGATGATGTATCATTTGGAAACTGAAGGCTCCCTCTCAAAGAAATAAATCAGTTGCCCCATCCTTCCCTCATTTAAAACAAGGTTGCTGTTTCTGGCTGTGAAAAAGGCTGAGAAGTTGTCTCCTGGCATGTGTATATTAATCAAAACACTGGCAGGGAGACTCATACAACTTTAAGGGAGTACTGTTGTAGTCTGATGTGTTAGCAAATTATAAACAGGAAAAAAATGTCTGATACAAAGCTAATATACTTCATTTTAAAATGAAAACTTAAAACTGAGTATATCCAAAAACTGAAGATTTGACAATAACAACCTTATAACCTATGATAACTTTTCATGTTTCCTACACTTAACACATTTGTGTTGAGTGTATTAAAATTAAATCTATCACTTATTTCTCAAAATATGAAATATTCTCCTAACCAAGAAATGACTTACAGATACCTGGTACTACATTTCAAAATACTTTAAAATAAAATATGATAAACAGCCTTACATTCAAAGATTGCACAAAGATAATTTTTAAAACCACACTGGGTTGCAAGTTGGAAGAAAATATATCTGTGCTTTAATCTATAGTTGTAGAAAAATTAACCAAGCAGCATACAAAAAGAAATAGGAAAAAGCAAAAAATTTAAGAGAAATGGTCTTCAATTTTCTGTGGTTAGGTAAAAAAATAAATAAAAATTCCCTAAGTGAATCTGGCTTAAGCTGTATTTGTTTCCTCATGGAGATTACACGAATATTGTCTGTTAGATGGACTTTTATGCCTCATACAATTAAAGCAAATGGACAAATACATTAATCTTAAAGAAATTTAAACAGAAACCCAGAAGACTCAATCCAGGCTTGGGTTGGATATGTTACAATGTAAACTTTCCCCAAGTCACAGAGAATATTTACAGAATATTTTAATATAAAATAATGGAGTGGTAGGAGATGAAGGCCAATAAGAGGCAACTGGGAATGAAATAATTTTACTCTAACAAAACTCTTAGGAAAAAAGAGCATAAAATTCCTTCACATAAATGTATTTTAAAAAATATGTAATCTTTCTGTTTTCACTATAATCCCTTTCATCTGAAGGCATTTAGCAGACTTCACTATGACTGAACACACCTATGATTTCTTAAGTCACAGAGAAGTGTGCACACTGCTTTCTGTCAAGAAATGTGGATCCTTAGTAAATGTATAGCAAAGAAAAGAAGCAGATGTTGTGATAAAGTAGAAACTGTTCTAGACTAGATTTAGTATGTATGATGTATATACCATATATAGTATATATGGTACCTTTATATATACAGATTTAATATATATGGTATACTATATACAGAGAGAGAGTACATATGGTACCTTTGAGTAAATCAGAAAAAGGTGTTCCACTCTTGGTAGCCAAAGCTCTGGTCTAGTGAGTGAAGAGCAGGCTGGATACCAGTCTCCACTCAAACCCTCTGTTCTTTGCAGTACATCAACTGCATATCCAGATTAGGCAAATTCAAACTTGGCCCTACCACTTAACATGGAGTCTTACACAAGTGATTTAACTGAGGTTCAATTTCTTTTTCTGTAATGGATATTACAGAGCCCTGTTAACAGGACTACTGTGGGTACTAAACAGAAAGCTGTTTGCTACAGCATCTAGTACAGGATTCAACAGACACTTAAATAAATGGCAAAACAACAACGAAAACCCTCTCCTTCCACAGAAAAGTGAAGTGTCTCTCTTTTCACATCTATAAATAATAAACCACTAAGAAATAAAATACTTCTTTTTAGTTAGCCTGGTTTTAAGGGAACACAAGCTAATGTATACCACTGACACTAGTTCAGGAATCTCTCCTGTGTGTGTGTAAGAAGAGAGGGCAGTAAGTTCAATTATGAAATATTTTAAGTTTGGAAACACATTCGACATCAATTTCTCTTATAGATTCATAATGCCTATTAGATTATAAAGGCTACAAGAAGTACTGTAATAAGAAGCTGTTTAACTTATTTAACCCGGTGTTCTCAAAATTTATTTGATCACAGAATTCTTTTTTATTTATATCTATTAATATCTCATGGCACTAGTTTTTTTGTTTTCTTCACAAAATGAAATTTGGGAATAGTTAGTATAGGGACTTTTAAGCCATGCTTTACGTGTATTATGCCATAGGAATAGCAGCAGTTCTTCTCATTAACAGCCATTAATTAAAGAAAATCAAATCAATGTTAAGCTACAAATATTAATTTTATTACTATTTTACTAACCTTAAGGAAATCAGAAATTCAAAATCTGAAAACTACTTTTCAGTAATTTTGATATAAAAGTTTGAGTTTGAAATAAAACGTGAATTTCAAGGCTTTAAAAATTAGGCCTCATACAGAAATTTTTAATTCAAAGATTAGATATAAAAATTATGTTGTCGTGACTGAACATTTAGGATATGTGCTTTAGCTGTACATGGCTAACAGTAAACGATGGTCATACGGCCTTTCCAAGAAAGGAACTGATCTTGGTCTGAATTCAAATTGCTATTACTTACATTCTCTTATATCCCTCCTCCTTCCTATACACATTTATGTTATGGCAAGAGAGACAAAAGCATAACATTTTCTATTATTCTACTGTTTTTACTTACCTAATACTTTCACAGCATAATGAGGACTTTCTAAGATAACTCCTTCCTCTGTATCAAATATAGGGTTATCTATTCCAGTTTTTGGAGGAATTTGGGCTAGTTTCTTAAGTCTCATGGAAGAATTAAGGTCAAGTTCTTGTTTTTTCCCTTCTTCCTCTCGCCTACGCCTCATGTCCTCCTGTTGTTGCCGAATACGTTCCAACTGTGCACTTCGACGTACTGGCATCATCCTGGTGCCCAAATCTCCAGGGCAGTCAACAGCCATCTCTCGGTGCTTCTGATGTTCCTCTGGTGATGCAAGATCAACATTTTTTACTTCGTTGTCTGATTCCTCAGTAACATGCCCATTCATATGGGATGTTGTCATGGTTATCTATAAAAACCTGTACCACTTTTTATAATTCAATTTTTCCTATAAAGCCAATTTCTTGATTCTGTAGTATAAAATCCATGTTACTTCAAAAAAAAAACAAAAAACTTCTCACATCACATAATAATGCTATGAAAATGTATCCATGAAGGAAATCTAAGGGGAAAGATGGGGAAAAAAAGTATAAGAATTACAATATAAAAGTAGATTTTTTAACATAGTCCACTTCCAATCTCTATCTCTACACAATATAGAAAATATCTCATAAGTATATAATATTATCTTGCTATATAGATTAAATATTTTCCTTTCATTTTATAGATCTGAGGAAAACAAGGTGTTTCAAGAAAAAAAAGTACCCTCTCAAGTACACTGTTTAATTTTACAGCTAAGAAAAATGATGTATTAGAAAGTTTAGCACAGCAAGAAAAAAAGAAGGTTCTGGGTACTAGTTTAGTAGAGAATGAGATATTTAAGGTGTAAAAGTATTTTAATCATCTTTACAGTTGTCTCAACACAATCCTTTATGCTCAATTAATATACATGAGATTGAAATCCCTTCCTAGTTAACTGCTAAAGAACCTGGCATACAGCAAGCCATGTTGCTGACTCGACATAAAGGCAGCACTGTGGGAGAGAATTCACTTTTAGGAGTTTATGAGATGAAGAAGATACACAATGAAAAAGAAATTTTAATTAGCAGCTAAGGCATCTACAGGATAAAACTACCTTAAGTGAGAAAAAGACTATGTCAGTTATCAGTCTTTATAACTGGTGGCAGTAAGAAAAAGAATTAGGGTTAATTCTTTAAGAGGATTCATTTAGAGAAAACGGTAGTATCTGTTACCACTCAAAAATGTTTTAAAGTCACACTATACAGCAAATAAGAACATACTGGACTTGGAGACCAGAAGACTGAATTTTAATTCTGGCTCTGCTACTTCCTCTAGCTTTATGATTTAAGACTAGTTTCTCTCTCTGAACCTTAGATTCCTTTGGAAAATTTATTCATAGAATTGTTCTGAGTTTTTTTTTAAGATTTTTTTGATGTGGACCATTTTTAAAGTCTTTTATTGAATTTGTTACAATATTGCTTGTTTTATGTTTTGGTTTTTTGGCCGCGAGGCATGTGGGATCTTAGCTCCCCAACCAGGGATTGAACCCGCACCCCCTGCATTGGAAGGCGAAGTCTTAACGACCAGACTTCCAGGGAAGTCCCCTGTTCTCAGTTTTAAATGAGATAAAGTTTTAGAACTAAAAACTATTTATACTTATATTAATTCTTAGTATTAATTTGATTCTCCTATTTTAAAAATCCTTCAACATATTTTAGACAAGAAAAATATTTTACTGGATGACAATGGCTTTTCATCAAGCCATTTCTTGGGCATAAACAGGCAGATTATTTATATATGTGCAAACCCACACATTAAATCTAATTAGTCTTCTTTTGCTCAAGACTTTAAAAATATTTACAATAATAAAACTACTACCTCCTTGAGTTGAGTAGCACTCCAGTTAATAGGTTGGTTAGAGAACATGCCAACTAAGCAAAAGCTGAGTTTTCAGACAATATTCCTAATGCCAGCCAATCTTCTCTCAAGCAAACATCTTGTCACAGACTGCTTAACACAAACCCACCTAGACTACTAGGAAAACCACTAGACCAATAATCAGGAAAATAGATGCAAGCTCCATGAGCCACTAGAATTACATTTTCACAAGAACTTTGGTAGATTTTTCTGTCTTCCATCCAAATTATAGCTCTGTTTTTTTATAATTATGCGATCTACATAGAAATACCTTATTTATCATTAAATTGCCTTCTTTTTCATTAAAACGAGAGCTATTAGAATTATGTTAGATAGGGACTTCCCTGGTGGCGCAGTGGTTAAGAATCTGCCTGCCAACGCAGGGGACACGGGTTCGAGCCCTGGTCTGGGAAAATCCCACATGCCTGCGGAGCAACTAAGCCAGTGTGCCACAACTACTGAGCCTGCGCTCTAGAGCCCACGATCCACAACTACTGAGCCCGCGTGCTGCAACTATTGAAGCTTGCGAGCCTAGAGCCCATGCTCCGCAACGAGAAGCCACGCAGTGAGAAGCCCGTGCACCGCAACAAAGAGTAGCCCCCGCTCGCTGCAACCAGAGAAAGCCCGTGTGCAGCAACAAAGACCCAACGCAGCCAAAAATAAAACAAATAAATAAATTTATATATTAAAAAAATTATGTTAGATAATTCTTGTTTTATAATATTGATTATATGCAAATGCAAATTTATCTTATTTAATATTTTCATTACAAGTAAGCAGAAATTTACGTAGCAGTTACTGTAGTGCTATGTTTAATTTTAATTTTAAAAATTTAGGAGTATATGTACTTCCAGAAAATTAAAACTCTCAACTTTCTCTACTTACAACATTTATGGGATATTAAAAATCAAACTTAATCATGAGTATTTTTTATTTATATATATGCTGGTCTACAAAAATTATGATTTGAAATTAAAACTTAGCTTAAAAATTATAAGATTGTGTCCATATTCACTGTACGAAATCATGGAGGTGGAAATTACAATCATGCAAGAGAAACTAGGCCAGGTGATCTCAGTCAGAGTTCTCATGCTTGGACTATAATCATGCTTGTCTATCTGGATCTAGTCTTTTACCCTCAGAAAAATTTCTGAAACCTGATATTAATTCACTTAAATCTCCATTTTGGTCACATCTCCCTTAGCGTGTTCATAGTCCACTGGCCGAGACAGCAAAGAAAATGAATGATTATTCTTCCCAGTTGATTTCTCCTCATTAGATTCTAAACTTGTTAAAAATGGGTCATTCATGTCTTATTTTTATACCTTCCCTGTACTTAACACAATACATGTCATATAGGAAATGCCCATTAAGTATTTGTTCAACTGAACTTAGAAATGTTATAAATTCAGATGATGGGCTCTAAAATTTAGTCTGTGATAGTCATAGCAAACCCTCAAAACATAAGGACACATTTCTTCCAGCAGCATTTCAAAAAACAACTAAAAATTAGCCAGATAGAACAGTCTGTTCCAGGCAGAGGGAAACACAAGACCAAAAGGAAGGAAGAGTGAGAATATGGCACTTGCATAAAGTAGAATGGAATGCAAAATGGCTGGATGGGACAAAGGGAACATGTCATACATGAATAATGATAAAACTAGAAAGGCAAGCAGGGGGCCAGATGGAGAAGAGTAACAGATGAAAACTTTGACCTTTATCCTGAAAGGAGTAAGAATCATCATAGGATTTAAAGCAGGGACTAACATGATCACACTCACTTTTAGAGAAATATCACTCTGGTAGAAGACTAGAGGATAGACTGAAGGGTGGCAATGAGACCAGTTTGAGGGCAACTGTAAGAAATGGGGTCCTGGGCTTCCCTGGTGGCACAGTGGTTGAGAATCCGCCTGCCAATGCAGGGGACACGGGTTTGAGCCCTGGTCCGGGAAGATCCCACAGGCCGCGGAGCAACTAAGCACATGCACCACACTACTGAGCCTGCGCTCTAGAGCCCACGAGCCACAACAACTGAGCCCACGTGCCACAACTACTGAAGCCCATGTGCCTAGAGCCCGTGCTCCACAGCAGAAAAAGCCACCGCAGTGAGAAGCCTGTGCACCACAAGGAAGAGTAGACCACGCTCGCCGCAACTAGAGAAAACCAGCACACAGCAACAAATATCCAATGCAGCCGAAAGAAAGAAAGGGAAAGAAAGAAAGAAATGGGGTCCTGAACTAATTTAAGATAGTGAGAATGAAGAACAGTTATATTACAGAAGCATGTAGGTTACAGAATTCCTAGAACTTGGTGTCTATATCTCATATAGCAGGGCAAAGAGAAGAGAAGGAAGTAGTAACAGTAGAAGAAGCAGTAGTAGTAACAACAACTACAACACTTACTGAGCACATAATTCTATGCCAGACACTACTGCAAGCACTTCATACAGTATTCACTCATTTAATCCTCACTAAAACTCTAAAAGTAGGTCCAGATATGCCTGTTTTATAAATGAGGAATGGGGATTGAAGTAGGCCTTGAAGACAGGATGAAGGAAAAAGAAAGAGGCCATATGAACTAAAGACAAAAAATTAAAGGTATGGGAAAAGTACAAACAAAGCTAGTTGAACTATAGCAGTCAGTTTGTATAAGAGAATACTGGCTAGAAAATTTGACTGGGTCCAACTTATGAAAGGTCTTAAATATAAGTCCTTAATCTCAAGGCAGTAAGAAAGCCGTCAAAGATTTAGAAAAAAGGGGTGATCTGAACATAAATTTAGTCGAGCACTTACTTACCCCTGGCTAGGTACTGGGGCTACAGAGATAGGATCCCTGCCCATTAGCTTATCTACCAAAATGTCTCACAGAGATCTAGAAATTAATGTGTCCATAATTAAACTCATATTTCCCTTTAATCCCCCCTATTCTCCTTGATCCTTTTCCTCCATTCTCAATTCTAATCAATGGCACTATATCTACCCAGTTACCCAAGACCGCACAATGTTTAAGAGTACAGGCTCCCGAACCAGACTGCCTAGGATCTAATCCTTGCCTATTTTCCTTTTAAGTCTCAGCTCAAATACATCCTCCTCTGGATTTCCATAATTTCCCAAACTGGATATGTGCCTCCTCTGAAATCCCACAGTCCCTATCACATCTCTGATCAAACTCGACTACAGGTATTTGTATCTCTGTCTGTCTGCCCCAGACTAGAAACGCTTGGAAGTCAGGAACCATGCCGACCCACCTCTGGATCCGTGACACTGCCTAGTATAAGACCAAGCAAACTGGAGGCTTCAGAATATGAACCCAGGCATGGCCACTATCTTTGGGTCACTAGGTGGACAGCAATGTCATTAACTAAGATGGAGAATTCGATAGAAGGGGAGATAAATTAAAGGGCATTACGGGTTTAGTTTTAGACACAATTTCCAGGTGATTATACGTCATACACGTAAATGGTCTAATCAGCAAGGATCTGTCTTATTGATCTCTATAGCCCTGATAACTAGTTAAGGGATAAATGCCTAATTAACCATATGAGCAAATTACTCCTGTGTTCAGAACATCTGATGGCTTTCACATTGCCTAGAGAATAGAGTCCAAACTCACGAGGTAAATCCAAACTTTCTAACTGTATCTTTTACTACTTTCCTGTACAAGCCTTCTAAGTTAGCTTCCTCATTTGTGCCTGCCTATCCCATATCTTTCTCTTCCTGCCCAAATGTCTTACAAACTAAGATATAAGAACTGCTTCTCCTTTCATCTTCTGCTTTCAAGATCTACCACAAATCACTATTCCTTCAAGAAATACTTCCAGATCACCCCAGTTAAATAATGATCTCACCATACCAACACTCCGAAAGACTTCATAATGCTCACAAGTTAATTCATGAGGTCCAAGACAGATTCTTCCAGAATCAAAGAAACATTATGCTGTGTCCCACAGTTTTAGCATTAAAGATCATTATAATTTTTAAACAGGCAAACCATGAATATTCTAGCTCATTTATGTAGTCATCACATAACAATAAACAATGAAAGAGAACCAGTCCAAAGGAATTATTCTGTCACTCTGCGGGGGTGGGGGGGG
>NW_006774188.1:663677-677443 GCF_000442215.2 Lipotes vexillifer
GGGGGGGGTGGGCGGGGGAACCCTACAGTCGTTTGTTTGACAATTTGGAGGCTGGTAAATGACTGAACTAGAGAATTACCTCCTTATATGTAAATGAAAGACTGACTTATGCAGATAATGTAGTTACAAGCTGCTGGCCCTAAGAGTATTCCTCTCATCTCAATCCTCTAATTATAAATAAATTGTTTTAAAAATGCCTCAGGGCTTCCCTGGTGGTGCAGTGGTTGAGAGTCCACCTGCTGATGCAGGGGACACGGGTTCGTGCCCCAGCCCGGGAAGATCCCACATGCCGCAGAGCGGCCAGGCCGATGAGCCATGGCCGCTGAGCCTGCGCGTCTGGAGCCTGTGCTCCGCAACGGGAGAGGCCACAATAGTGAGAGGCCCGTGTAGTGCAAAATAAATAAATAAATAAATAAATAAATAAATAAATAAATAAAAATGCCTCAAAGGCCCACATTTCAAATCCTAATCAAAGTCCCAGCTTATACCCACACCCCCATGGAAAAAAAAAAAAGAAAGACAAATTTTAAAAACAAAGCAAAACTCTTTACACATTCCACAAAAGAAGAAAATGAATTTTCAGGCTCTTAGGCCAAAGCTATTTCAATGTTAACTTTGAACTAGTGGAGAGAAAGGGCTCTGCTTATGTGAACTGAATATAGAAGAAGGGGGTAAAAAGAAGCTAAATAAGCTTCAATAAGTACAAATGATTGAGACTGGGGGGCCTGAAATAGCCTGAGGGATATAGGCCCACTGAAAACTCCACACCAAGAAACAAAACCATTTGTTTGAGAGCTGATAAACATGAACTGTTAGCAGGAAGACCAGTTTCTATATAATCAGTATCCTAACTTTTAGGCAAAGGGATATGTAAAACATATACTTCATATGAATAAACACAGTCGGTCTACACTAGCATTTAGAACTCTAGCTTTTTTTTTTCAATTCATCCTTCCTCCCCTTCTCCCAGGAGTAATGCCCTTTGACCAGCAGCTGGGAAGTCTCATTTTAAGTGATCAGCATTCCTCTGACATTCTAAGAAGTTGCACTATTTGTTTCCATAGAAACAGCTTTGTCAGCTAACACAAAATTCAGGCCAAGAATAGTGAAAAGAACTTACATTATGCAAATTGGAAAGTCCTTGTCTACTATCCTTAGTTCTTCTCTGATTTTTTCACAGAACTCAGACTAACTTTCTTACTCTGAAAAACAGAAAAGAGACAATTAATCAAGTGTAAAAGCCTGTAGTGTCTTTTAGAGGGAGGGAATGGCAGAGAAAAGTTAATTCAATATGATATCCAATTCTGTTTTCAGATGACTAGGATTTCTCAGTATAAAGTAATAAAAATGTACAAACATCCATCTCTAATGAACATCAATTAAAATTAATATAAATTACCTCAAGTCAATGATAAGAAAGAGGTAAACATAACTGGTTTAAAAGCTTTTAAAAAAAGCACAAGACCCTTCTGTAGATGATTTTTAATGACTTTTTTTTTATCTCTAGGTTAGGCTCAAACAAAAATGCAGTTTTTGGTTTTTTTTCTTTGTTTTAACTACAACTTCTGGATCCATTTTAAACCTTATAAATAGTTTCATAAAGTCAAGAAAATGAGAAGTTTAGGATCCAAAAAGATTCAAAAAGAATATGACAGACAAGAACCACAGTTAATTCAGAGGGGGGAATGTTGATGCTACATTGGAGACCAAGATAGAAGAGGATCCTGTCCTAATGGGAGATTACATTCTGATAGGGTAAAAGATAATAAAAAGCAAATACACAATAAGATGAATTCAGAGAAAGAATTATAAAGAAAGTAAAACAGGGTTATACAATAGACAGTGATGTTTGGAAGGGGCAACATTAGATAAGATGGTCAGGGAAGGCCTATTTTAGGAGATGATAATTAAGCTGAGACTTGAATGATAAAAAAAAAAAAGTCAGTTGTGGGAAGATCCAGAAATAAAGGGTTACAGATTGAGGGAACAGAAAGTACATTTTTACTTTCTGGATGTCACCAGAATCTCAATTTCAGTATATCCCAGACTGACCTGACCTTCTTCCCTACTCTTGTTAACTACAGCACTATCTCCAAGATCCTCCTCAAGCCTTATTACCCAATCAGTTGCAAAGATCTGTTGATACCACAAGGTTTTTAGGATCCACTGAAAAAGTGGCAGAACAGTAACCCCAGAATATGCCACTAAAAGATACTGTTAAGAAAACGAAAAGGCAAGCTATAAAAAGGGAGAAATATTTGCAAAATACTTATATTCACTATAAATACTCTTATAACTCAGAAAGTCAAATAATACAATTGTTAAAAAGAGGCAAGAAATTTGACCACCAAAGATATACAAATGGCAAAAAATAAACATTTGGAAAGATATTCAATACCATTAATCATTAGGGAAAATGCTAATTAAAACCACAATGAGATACCGGCATAAGGATAGACAGAAATCTGTGGAATAGAATTAAGAGACCAGAAATAAACTCTAACATTTACAGGCAATTGATTATCAACAAGGGTGCCAAGACAATTAAATGGGAAAAAAACAGTCTCTTATTAAATGGTGCCAGGACAACTAGATATCCAGACATCCACATGCAAAAAGAATTAGGTTGCACTCTTACCTCACACCATATACAAAAATTAACTCAAAATGAATAAAAAACACACATGTAAGAATTCTATAAAACTCTTAGAAGAAAACACAGGCATAACTAAATCTTCATGACCTTTGATTATGCAATGGTTTCTTAAGACAGGACATCAAAAGCACAAGCAACAAAAGGAAAAAAAATAAATTAGACATGATCAAAACTTAAAACCTTGTGCTTCAAAGGGCACCACCCAGAAAGTGAAGAGGCAATGCACACAATGGGAGAAAATGTTTGCAAATCATTTATCTGATGGGGGACTTATGTGTAGAATATGTAACAAACACTTACAACTCTATAATAAAAAGACAAATAGTCTGATTTTAAAGTGGGAAGAGGACCTGAATAGACCGTTCTCCAAAGAAAATATACAAATGGCTTTATTAAATAGGTGCATAAAAAGATATTTAACATTATTAGCCATCAGAGAAAAGCAAATCAAAACCATGAGACACCACAACACCCACTAGGATGGCTAGAATCAAAAAGACAAGTGCTGGGCTTCCCTGGTGGCGCAGTGCTTGAGAGTCCGCCTGCCGATGCAGGAGACGCGGGTTCGTGCCCCGTTTCGGGAAGATCCCACATGCCGCGGAGCGGCTGGGCCCGTGAGCCATGGCCACTGAGCCTGCGCGTCCGGAGCCTGTGCTCCGCAAATGGGAGAGGCCACGACAGTGAGAGGCCCGCATAACGCAAGAAAAAAAAAAAAAAAAAAAGACAAGTGCTGATGAGGATATGGAGAAACTGAAACTCTCATACACTTCTGTTGGGAATGTCAAATGGTGCAGCCACACTGTAAAATAGTCTGGCAATTCCTCAAAAGGCTAAACACAGAGTAACTCCACTCCTAGGTATACAACCAAGAGAAATGAAATATATGTCCAAACAAAAACCTTGTACAAAAATGTTTACAGCAGCATTATTAATATAAAAAGTGGGGGGAAAAAATCCAAATGTCCATCAACCGATAAATAAAATGTTGTATATCCAAAATAAAATATTATTGGGCAATTAAAAGAAAGTACTGATACATGCTACATCGATGAACTTTAAAAACAGAATTGAAAGAAGCCAGTCACAAAGGACCACATACTGTATAATTCCAGTTATGAAATATCCAGAATAGGCAAATCTAGAGAGACAAAAAGTAAATTAGTGATTGCCTTAGGCTGATGGGGTGGGGTGGGGGGATTATGGCTAAGGGGGCTACACGTTTCTTTTGAGGGGTGATGAACAGACTCTAAAATTGATTGTGGTAATGGTCGCACAGTTCTGAATATACTAAAAGTTACTGAATTGTACACTTGAAATGGATGAATTGTACATGGTATGTGAATTATAACTCAATAAAGCTGTTAAAAAAACACAATGAAATACCATTACAAACACAGTAAAATGGCTAAAATTTAAAAGACTGACAATACTAAGCTTTGGAGAGGATGTGGAGAAACTGAAACCCTAATACAGGTGAGAACATGAAATGGTAGTCAGTTTGACAGGTTCTTAAAAAGTTAAACATACACTTATGATATAACCCACTGATTCCATGAGAAATACATATTTTTATTTGTAAAAAAACACAAAGGTTTATATGGAACATTCATAGAAGCATTATTAATAATGATAGCTTAAAATTGGACACTATCCAAATGTCCTTCAGCTGGTGAATGGATAAATAAAAAAACAGAATACTATTCAGTAATAAAAAAGAACGAACTACTGATATATGCAACAACATGCGTGGCCTCAAAAACATAATGCCAGACACAGGAGTACATACTGTATGATTTCCATTTGTAATGAAATTTCTAGGAAAGGCAAAATTAGTGCTGCTAGAGAAAGCGGTTTGGTGGTTTCCTGGAGCTGTGGACGGGAGCAGAAACTAGCTATAAGAGACAAGGGAATTTTTTTATGGGATGGAAGTGTAATGAAACTAGATTTCAGTGATATCTACACGATATAAATTTAATGAAACTCAAACTGTACCTGTAAAACACGTGAATTTTATGGAATGTAAATTATACCTCAATAAAGTTGTTTTCAAAATTCATCAAACTGAACACTTAAAATTATTAAATTTTAATGTAAGTTACACCTATTGAGCTGATTATATCTCAACAAAACCAATTTTAAAAGAAGACCAAGTCATATACTGACATCACATAAAAAAAACCTATTTACTCAATAAATGTTTAACTCAATGCAAAAATTTTAGTTTCCAACAATGAATGCCCCACACATCATCTTCACAGAGAAGAAATTTAGCTATATCTAAAACTAAGTAAATACAAGTCAAAACTCAAATAGAGTTGACCCTTGAACGACACGGGCATAGGGACGCCAACCCTCTGTGCAGTGGAAAATGTATAACCTACAGGCAGTTCTCTGTATAGGTGATTCCTCCATATCTGCAGTTCTGCATTCATGGATTCAACCAACCATGAATCCTGTAATACTATAGTATTTACTACTGAAAAAAATCCACCTGTATGTGGACCTGCACAGTTCAAACCCATGTTGTTCAAGCGTCAACTGTACTTGGGCTAGTCATGAAAAGTACTAGCTCAGAAATTACTAGTGACAACAATTTAAGCAAAAATATATAAACTCACCAAAGATTTAATTGAAAAACTAGTTTTTGCAATTATTCCTTATGGAGAACTAAACAGTATATTTTTAAAATAAAAAATAATATATTTTGAAGTAAACTGAATTCAATAGGTAGCAATGTAAATTTTTTTAAGCTGCAAAACAGATTTCTACAACTGACAAACCAAGCCCCTTAACTTAAGAAAAAGACCAAATGCCAATGTCCTGGGTTTATTTTTTAATGGAACATTCTGACAAGTCCTATAATAATGGCATTTCTAAAATTCTACTTAGCTTATGGTTTAGGTTTCAGATAAACGTACCTTTATTTATCATCCAGATAACTGCATGCCAAAGAAGCCACTGCTATACTCACAGCTTTAAAACTATTTATATATTTAGAATGTAGTATGTCAGATAAATTTGTATAGAATGGAAGCAAAATTCCTTCATTTGAAAAAAGTCCTCAAAGTAGAAATCAAATGAGTAAATATTTCAAAGGGAAGTAGGGGTAACATATAACTTAAAGCCACATAAGTCATCTGCTCTCACAGACAAAAAAAAAGAATGGTATGATTCCTGCTCAGTGTAACTGGATATCAATAAGGCCATGTCAATAGCTTAGAAGACACATCTTTCTCAGACGAAAACTTTCAGAGACTTAGCAGCTTTAAACATAACTGGCAAAAGTTGTATACAAAACATATCTGCAACAGAAAGATTTAATTTTCAAGTTCCTATTCTCACCCTGTAATTTTAGGCCATATGATTGCCTTGAGACAAAAATAAAAATAAGTCAACATGGAAAAATTAGCTGGAAAAATAATGCTGTATTTATCATTTGTTAAACATCTATATCCTAAAATATTCATTTACCGAAGTTTATCAAATATTTATTTATAAATATCACCTTGACTCTTCTTAAAACATTTTTGGATTACAGTGGCTCTCCATCAAGGGTGATTTTGCCTTCCACCTGTCCCCACCAGGAGAATTTTGACAATGTCTAGACATACTTTTTATCGTCAGGACTGGGTTGAGGGGTGCTACTGGCATCTACTTAGCAGAGGCCGGAAATGTTGCTAAACATGCACAGGATAGCGTCCCCACCCCCAAAGAATTATCCAGTCCAAAATATGACAGTAATGCCAAAGTTGAGAGACCCTGAGTTAAACCAAGCAATCACTAACCCAAAATTGAGACATTCACTCATTCAATAATTTTCAATAAGCTTCTCACACTTCCAAGACAAAACTTTAAACAGTCAAGCTCCCTTGCTAATAACCACTTAGATTATTTTCACTGATTGTTAGATTATTTTCACTGATTGTGTTTCAACTCTTTTTCAAGTACACTACTGTTGGTTTCCAAATAAACTGCAGCTGAGAGATGCTTAAATATCATCTAGTGTTTTTCAAAATGTTCAGGAAAGGATTTATTTCAAGAGTCACCTTGGCAGTGGATGGAAAGAGCAGAAGCTCATTTTTGTCATTCTTTTTAAGGTTCAAGGAATAAAAGTTCTGTTAACTTAAATGTTTAAATAATAAAACTCTTAGTCTCATGAATTACTCTTACTTTACCATTCATAAAATAAGGTCCAGAAAAATTTAAGTCACTTGACAAAGTGGCAGAGATCAATAAATCTAGAAATTCAACAAGGTAACGATCGCCAACAGAATAGCAACAGAGTAAACGGAATAAAAACTATTGCCAAATAAATTGCCCTGTATTGCATACCAGAACCTGAATGGGAAAGCAAATACAATTTCAATAACATATTCCAGCATATGATACATTTCCCCCCCACCCCCCAGCGGCATCAAATGATTACCATCTGGCCAGAGACTAAACATGCACATAAAATGATATTTACATTAAGAGCGGCCCAAACAAGACTAAAAAAGTGTTTAGACAAAACATTTAATGGTCAAGCTAGTATTATTTACTGATTCTTTCTGTGTCCTGAACATTGGGCTACCAAACTTTATATAGTTAATCCTCAAACAGTTCTACAAGTTTAAGTACTACTGTTATCCCCAATGACAAAAGGGAAGACAAATTTAAAGAAGCAAAGTATTTTGCCCAAAGAGCACCTCAACATAAATATTCAACAGCTGTAACGTGCACTTTTATGTATATGGTTTCAAGTCCTTTGTATCATATAATCCTTACAACATCCTTATGTGGTATTTTACAGAGGCCAAAAGTAGAACGATTATTTAAATGGTTTTGAGTAGCAGTGATGGTGATAGCGGTTAGTATTAATAGAAGTAGAAGCAGCAGCACTTCTTGCCAGGCAGGGTGCCAAAAATTTTACATATATTATTCACATTCAATCCTTCCAACTCCTCAAAGTTATCCTCAAGTTTACAGATGTGGAAAACTAGTATGAAGAGGTTAAGTTGCTTCCCAAGGTCATAAATCTAAATGACAGAGCCAAGACTCATACCAAGTCTGTATGACTTCAGAATAGAAGCTCTTCACTCCTGCCATTACTTTTATCTAGTCTTACCCAATACAAAGAGGAAAGAATGAAAACTTCTATTGATTATTCTCAGTTTAGCGTTTTGAACCTTCCTTCACTTTGTCCATAGAGAGTCTCTCTTTTAACCAATGAACTTCTATGAAAAACACACCTGCAGATCCAGATACCTAATAGCCTCCTCTTGCTTTTTTATGCCTAAAACTTAGCTTTGGCCATAATTATTCCCAGGGACCAATGGGACTACTTAAAGAACAATCATTCACCATGTTGCTTTACAAATCTGGATAGTATTCTGTTATAGTAGTACCTTGCAATATTAAGAACTACTGGAGGGGACTTCCCTGGTGGCGCAGTGGCTAAGAATCTGCCTGCCAATGCAGGAGACACGGGTTTGATCCCTGGTCTGGGAAGATCCCACATGCCACGGAGCAACTAAGCCCGTGTGCCACAACTACTGAGCCTGCGCTCTGGAGCCCGCGAGCCACAACTACTGAAGCCCGTGCGCCTAGAGCCCGTGCTCCGCAACAAGAGAAGCCACAGCAACGAGAAGCCCGTGCACCACAACGAAGAGTAGCTCCCACTCCCCGCAACTAGAGAGGGCCCATGTGCAGCAATGAAGACCCAACGCAGCCAAAAATAAATATAAATAAAATTAATTAATTAAAAAAAAAACTGTTGGAGGAACAAGAAATCATTTTGTTAACCGATGATAATAAGCTCCCTATAGATTATGTAATATTCTGCAGAGAAAAGTATTGTTGTTGTTTTTTTTCAATTCAGTGGGAAAATTCTCCATTTGCTTATATCAAACACAAAATAGAAGATATGACGGTCTTTGGAGATATTCAAGACCACACACTCATAGTAGGAATTGGTTAAAAGCCAAACAGTATCAAAGATATCAAATGGTTGGTTACTTGAACTGCCCCATTATCACCTTCAACAACTTGGTAATGAAAGATTAAATGTATCCAAAAGGTTAAGTAAAGCTTCTGAAAAAGGCACTAAGACAAAAGTTAATTTACAACATTTTCAAACTGACTAGAAACGGAGTTTTAAACTTGTGGGATAAAATTACTTGCAATATGGCTTTTCAGTAATATTGCTACCAATCAACAATATATATGGCCTAGTTGGAGAACAAGAACAGTCTCTGATAAGGAACAGAGCCAGTGTAAGAGATAGAAGATAAAGCCAGAACTGACTCTAAATGCAAGCTAAATTGTTTGAATTTTCTCCTGCAAGCAATGGGAGACTATGGGTTTCTGAGTTGTAAAAGAATCAAAAAAAGGTTTTTTAGAAAGTTAAATCTTCTCTACACTGTAACCAGAGTTGACTAGGGGAAATGTAAGTAGAGAAGCCAATAGAGACAATGTTTTAATACTTATGCATGGGAGGATAAAGGAAATAGGAGAAGAAAGGAAAAGGGATAATTTCAAACAATGCTGATAACAAAGGATGATTTGACAGGCTTTGGAGACCAGGAACCAAATACAATTCTAAAATACTGAGCATGACAACTGAACCTGGCAGAAATTATGGGACCTTAAAATAGGAAAATTCAGAGAATAAAGTTTCTCTCCCTGGAAGTGAAAGAGGAGGGGAAGGATTAGAAAGACGATAAATTCCATTTTAGAAGTATTGCATTTAAAGTGGGAATTCTGTCAGGCTGTTAACTGCTAGACAGGGAACCAAAGGCTAGAAATGAAAAATTGTAAGTGATTTCATATTCACTTCTTGCATTTGTAAAGCTTTTCAGTTTCCACAGTAACCCAAGCACACTATCTCATTTGATCTCCACAGGTGCCCTGAAAGGTAAGCAGGTCAGATATCCCCATTTTCCAGAAGATATGCAAGCACTGCAAGTTAAGTCAGAGCTAGAAGTACTAGAATAGGAACTAAAATTCAGATGAGAGAAACTTTATGTGGATCCATAGTGCTAAGTTAGCTATATTTCTGTAAGACAATACCATACTGACTACAGGCTTCCTTTCAAAAATCACATAATTACATCATTCTCTTACCTTTACAATATGATTATAGAAAAATTCATCTTTTCTCCTCAACTGAGTGCTTCATAAAATGAAGTTTAATCTGGTAATTAATTTCACTGATACATGTGTTAAGAGACTACAAAGTTACTATAGTGCCAGATTGCGGCTGCATAACATCTATTGCTCAGTTTCTAAATACTCAGTCAAGCAGCAGAAGTAGTCAAGTGGAGAAACAGTAGAAAATGTAAGTGAATTTTCCAACCTATTTGAAAAGTGAAACTAAGCTACCAACATCCCAACTTTTCAGTAACATTTTAAAAATGTTATTCTCTACTCTGGATTGTTCCAATTTCAGTATGTCCTGCCATAGTGAGCCAGATGTCCTGTCTTGACAACTGTTTTGATAATAAAATATTAATGTATAGCTTGAAAAATGAGTATCATAAAAATACAATAGACCAGATCCTGTTAGATAAATTAGCTATCCCCTTGGGGTCAAATTTAAGTACTGAAAATTATAACCTTAATACCCCTAAATATGTTAATAACTAATTATACCAACTCCCATCAATTCTCCTTCCATAATAACTCACATATACCTCCTTCAGCTTCTCTCTTCTCATACTACTCCCTTAAATCATATACACATTATTTCTTTCATGGGTTTTTCTATGAACTTCTTGATAGTCACCCCCAACTCAGTGTCTCTAGCTGACAATCATTTTACATTTTACGGAGTACTGCCAGATTAACTTTCCTGAAGCACACGTACATTCATGACAGTATCCCTTTTCAAAAGTTCCTGTTGCCTTTCCCCTATCTTAAGCTACTGTTTACCAAGGGTTTACTAGGTACCATTCATTCACTGAGCTAAACACCTCATATGAAATATCTCATTTAACCCTCACAACCATCTCCTTGCTCAATTTTGTAATTTAGCAAGGATAAGTAACTTGTCCATTGCCAAAAGCTAAATGGCATAGCTGGGCATCAAACTGAAGTCTGTTTGACTCTGGCACTTAACAACTACTCTGTAGAGCACATTTCAAACTTCTTAGCCTGGAATATGTCTCCCCTTGACTTAGTCCAGAATACTTTTCCCACTTTATTTCTCCCTCCTCTGTCTTCCATATCAAACTAAAGGTGACCCTTGAACAACACGGCTTTGAATTGCACAGATCCACTTATACGCAGATTTTTTTCAGTAGTAAATGCTACAGTATAACACGATCTGAGGTTGGTTGAATCCACAGATACAGAGGGCAGGCTATAAATTATACTCAGATTTTTGACTGGGCAGAGAGGGGTTGCCCCTAAGCCCCAAGTTGTTCAAGGGTCAGCTGTACTTGCCATTTCCAGTACAAGCCCTGCAATTTCTTTCCTCCGCAACTTTGACTTATTCTTTCTCATACCTGGGGAAAACGTCCTTTTTGTTCAATTCTTTATCTGTTAAAATTTTCCTCTTCCATTAAATGTCTTATGAAATCTTCCTTAATTCTGCCTGTTCCCATCCACAACCAACCCTACCCTTCTAGGGTACTTAATCTATGCCTCTGCTGTAGCATTTATTTATACATTTCCCTCTCCCCATAAGTTATATTTCACTTTTTAGTTAAGTCACTAATATATCCCCATACTATCTGGTAGATGATTCAATTTACTTTTTTTTTTTTTTTTGCGGTACGTGGACCTCTCACTGTTGTGGCCTCTCCCGTTGCGGAGCACAGGCCCCGGACACGCAGGCTCGGCGGCCATGGCTCACGGGCCTAGTCGCTCCGCGGCATGTGGGATCCTCCCGGACGAGGGCACAAACCCGTGTCTCCTGCATCGGCAGGCGGACTCTCAACCACTGCGCCACCAGGGAAGCCCTCAATTTACTTTTCAATGTACATACTCAAGCAAATCAGGTACCCTATTGTTTTCTTTCCTTTTTTTAGTGACATCCTTTCTGGAGCCCTCCATTCTCCAGTTCTAAACTGGCTATTTTCTTTCTGCCCAGATCCACTCACCATCGTTCTCCATCAGCTCCACATCCAAAAAGGCTGACCTCTACAGAATATACTACCCATGTTCTCTTGTCCTCTGGCTTCCCATGGGTTCAGCCAGGGGGGAAGTACCCATTGGAAAGGAGGAGAGAGTGGTTGGGTTCTTCATCCCCCTCACTTCCTCCTGTAGTTGGGTAGGTGGTATGTTCTTCTAAGGCCACAGTTCTCATCCAGTGGCCCCTCTCCTACAGCAGTAGCTCTTGTAAATGCCAATAATTACTTCCACCTTTGCCCTTTTAGGCCCAGGCTTAGCTGGCTGCCTGCTATTGCTAACCCTGGGTGCTTCACCATCCTTGTTAGCTCCCTTAACCCAACCCACACCTTTGTGAACGGTCCATTGATTAAACTGTCTTCCATTACTCAGGCTGATTTTGCCATCTGTTTTCTGCATGGAATCTGACAAAAACACGCTCCAGTCTGAATTTATTCTCTAAGTCATCTTCATTTGTTCATCCTTACCCTGATAAATTCTCCTCACCTCTTTCCTCTTTATCTACTCCCTTCTTTTTGAGAGACCTTCAATAGCTTCCTCAGAAAGAATACACGAGGTAAATTTGTTAAGACCATGATTTACTTGGTACTAGAGCAGATCACATCCTCTTTGAGTTATTCTTTTGCATCCTTGCCCCCTACCTTAATTCCTCACAGCTGCTCATGACTTCTGGCTCTGCCAAGGAAACATTTATAGTGAGAATGGCCCTTTTCTTCCAATTAAAGTAGGAAGAAAAAAAAGTAGCATAAATACGTAAAAATATTCACTTTGGTATACGGTTTCTGTGTGTCTGTGTGAGTGACCAATCATGTCCAGTGTTGGAAACAATATAGGAAAACAGACATTATATACTGTTGACTATTATGTATATCAGTACAATGTTATACAGGACAATTTTGCAACTATATACCAAAAATTTTAAATAAACCTTCACTATCAATTCCTTTTCTAGAAATTTATCCTATAAAGTATGTTTGGAAAAACTGGGATATGTTACTCTACTTTTTCAACTGTAAATTTTAAAAACTCTAAATACAGATCAAGTATTTCCAATGAAAGTTTATCATTCTACTTGAGATGTGTCATCAGTATAAAATACACACTATATTTTGAAGACTCAGTGTGGGGGGAAAAAATAAATGTAAAACATCTCATTATTTTTTGTATTTAATACACGTAGAGATGGTAATATTTTTACACACTGTGTTAAATAGAACATACTATTAAGGGAGTCCCCTGGTGGTCTAATGGTTAGGATTTGAGGCTTTCACTGCTATGGCCTAGGCTCAATCCCTGGTCAGGAAACTGAGATCCTGCAAGCCATGCACTGCAGCTAAAAAAAAAAAAAAGGAAAGAAAAGGAATGTCACCCGTTTCTTTCAAAAATTTTTTAATGTGGTTACTAGAGCATGAAGCCCTATATCAACTAACATGGAACAAAGGCAAGTGAATAAATAGGTTTCAAAATGGTGTTTATATATCATCCCATTTTTATAAATGCACATAAAAATACGTTTATAAAATTACTAACAGGGCTTCCCTGGCGGCGCAGTGGTTGAGAGTCCGCCTGCCGATGCAGGGGACACGGGTTCGTGCCCCGGTCCAGGAAGATCCCACGTGCCGCAGAGCGGCTGGGCCCGTGAGCCATGGCCGCTGAGCCTGCGCGTCCGGAGCCTGTGCTCTGCAACGGGATAGGCCACGACAGTGAGAGGCCCGCGTACAGCAAAAAAAAAAAAAATTACTAACAAAATATCTGGAAGAATATATGCAATACTGTTTTCATTTACTATCTCTGAAAAGTAAGGATAACAGACCTCTCAGGTCTGTCTTCTGTACAATTTGGATATCTTACAAAATACTGACAAAAAAAGTGTTACTTTCATAATTTGGGAGAAAAAACACACAGATAATACTTTTTTTTTTTTTTTTGGTATACGCGGGCCTCTCTCTGTTGTGGTCTCTCCCGTTGCGGAGCACCGGCTCTGGACGCCCAGGCTCAG
>NW_006774188.1:677459-695662 GCF_000442215.2 Lipotes vexillifer
ACGCGGCCATGGCCCCCGGGCCCCAGCCGCTCCGCGGCATGGGGGATCTCCCCAGACCGGGGCACAAACCGGTGTCCCCTGCCTCGGCAGGCGGACTCTCAACCACTGCGCCACCAGGGAAGCCCCAGATAATACTTTTTTGAAAGAAAAAAAAACATAGAAACTTTTAAAATTACAACTACCTTCTTAAAGTACATAAAGATTAGCAGAAGCAACAAAGCCCTTTCAAGAGTTCTAGAACCGGGCTTCCCTGGTGGCGCAGTGGTTGAGAGTCTGCCTGCCCACGCAGGAGATGCGGGTTCGTGCCCCGGTTCGGGAAGATTGCACATGACGCTGAGCGGCTGGGCCTGTGAGCCGTGGCCGCTGAGCCTGCGCGTCCGGAGCCTGTGCTCCTCAACGGGAGAGGCCACAAAAGTGAGAGGCCCGCGTACCGCAAAAAAAAAAAAAAAAAACATTGTAAGAGATACTAAATTTTTGACCTCAAGTGATGTATAGCTTATTGGAGAACAAAAAATATACTCCAAACGTCAGCAAATTAGTAGATGATTACCTCTACCTAGATGGCTTATTGGTATACAATTCAACAACTGGCCATTAAAAAAAAAAAAAGGAATTTGCCTTGTCATTGAAGAAATACCATTTCAGAGTTATTAGAACAAGAACATTAAGCAAAATTAATAATCAATAGAGAATATTTTCAGAACCAGAAGTAGAGTTGTGTCATCAAAACAGGAAAGGAGGGCTTCCCTGGTGGCGCAGTGGTTGAGAGTCCGCCTGCCAATGCAGGGGATGCGGGTTCTTGCCCCAGACTGGGAAGATCCCACATGCCGCAGAGCGGCTGGGCCCGTGAGCCATGGCCACTGAGCCTGCGCGTCCGGAGCCTGTGCTCCGCAATGGGAGAGGCCACAACAGTGAGAGGCCGCGTACCGCAAAAAAAAAAAAAAAAAAATTTGAGAATGAAGAAGACTGATGAGGATAAAACTGTCACCAAGTTTAGAATCCACTGAACTTTTAGTACTATAGAATTATTGACTGATGTCTGGGTATAAGTAATGATCTGATTTTGACCAGACAGTCTTAGAAGGCAGGAAAACATAAAGGGGATATTATGCTAACAAGAAATAAGAACAAAAGGTCAATCTTAAAGATTACTGTACAGAAATACTATAGTTATGAAGGGTTACTAAACTACACATTCATGCAACAATGTAAGTACCCATTTGGTACAAAAGCATGGGATAGTCGTTGGCAAGAAAAAGACTGCTAAGGCAGAGTCTTTATCCTTAAGGAACTTAAATTCTAGTATGGAAAACAGGGAAGTATACAAGCAAACAAACAAAACCCCTAGAGAACTGCAATGGTATTTGGTAAGTGCTATACTACAACTGCAGAAAATGCTATAGGAACTACTTGTAGAGGAAGAGCATTCTAAGAAAACTTGTATAAATGGGAAAGAATATAAGACCCAAGACAAATATGAAAGGCTTCCATTACACAAAAGGCAAAAAAGTAAACAAAACACTAATGCAAGCACACAGACATGAGTAAAATTAAACAAATGCCTTCTAAACATAAAATTTTAAATCTCCCTAATGAAACTCAAACTCTACAAACTGTTACTTTTTAAGCCTATTTTAAACATGTGTAGTAAAAATGACCTAGTAAAAATTACCCTAGAGTAATGCTTGAGAGTCAATAAGAGAAACTGATAAAGCTAAGTAGAACTTCATCTCACTACATACATAAGCTGTTTATAAATAAAGCAACAAATTGTTTTCCCCCACTGACTTTCACTATTATTTCAGAGATGAAAAAAGCTCTACCTCAACGCACAATTATAATTATTCATCACTGACTCAGTCTATGACAACCAATTCACACAATTCCTATAAAACTGCATAATCAAATTATTGATAATCAAACAATCTATTCAAAATATATTAAAACATAATGCAGTTCATTGCTATTCCATGTAAACATCATAAACCAGTTTTGCATTCTTCCTATCTCTTATCTATGGATATGCATTTATGAAGTGCTTAATATATACCAAGTAGTATGCTAATCATTCTTTTTTTTCTTAATTTTTATTTTATTTTTTTATACAGCAGGTTTTTGTTAGTTACCCGTCTTATACATATTAGTGTATATATGTCAATCCCAATCTCCCAATTCATCACACCACCACCATGCTCCTACGCCACTTCCCTCCCTTGGTGTCCATACGTTTGTTCTTTACATTTGTCTCTATTTCTGCCCTGCAAAACACTTCATCTGTACCATTTTTCTAGGTTCCACATATACGCGCTAATATACGATACTTGTTTTTCTCTTTCTGACTTACTTCACTCTGTATGACAGTCTCTAGATCCATCCACGTCTCTACAAACGACCCAATTTTGTTCATTTTTATGGCTGAGTAATATTCCATTGTATATATGTACCACACCTTCTTTATCCATTCATCTGTTGATGAGCATTTAGGTTGCTTCCATGACCTGGCTATTGTAAATAGTGCTACAATGAACACTGGGGTGCATGTGTCTTTTTGAATTATGGTTTTCTCTGGGTATATGCCCAGTGGTGGGATTGCTGGGTCATGTGGTAATTCTATTTTTAGGTTTTTAAGGAACCTCCATACTGTTCTCCATAGTGGCTGCATCAATTTATATTCCCACCAACAGTGCAAGAGGGTTCCCTTTTCTCCACACCCTCTCCAGCATTTGTTGTTAGTAGATTTTCTGATGATGCTCATTCTAACTGGTGTGAGGTGATACTTCATTGCAGTTTTGATTTGCATTTCTCTAATAATTAGTGATGTTGAGCAGCTTTTTCATGTGCTTCTTGGCCATCTGTATGTCTTCTTTGGAGAAATGTCTATTTAGCTCTTCTGCCCATTTTGCGATTGGGTTGTTTTTTTAATACTGAGCTGCATGAGCTGTTCATATAGTTTGGAGATTAAACCTTTGTCTGTTGATTGGTTTGCAAATATTTTCTCCTATTCTAGGGTTGTCTTTTCGTTTTGTTTATGGTTTCCTTTGCTGTGCAAAAGCTTTTAAGTTTCATTAGGTCCCATTTGTTTATTTTTGTTTTTATTTCCATCACTCTAGGAAGTGGATCAAAAGAGATCTTGCTGTGATTTATGTCACAGTGTTCTTCCTATGCTTTCCTCTAAGAGTTTTATAGGGTCCAGTCTTACATTAAGATTTCTAATCCATTTTGAGTTTATTTTTGTGTATGGTGTTAGAGAGTGTTCTAATTTCATTCTTTTACATGTAGCTGTCCAGTTTTCCCAGCACCACTTATTGAAGAGACTGTCTTTTCTCCACTGAACATCCTTGCCTCCTTTGTCATAGATTAGTTGACCATAGGTGCATGGGTTTGTCTCTGGGCTTTCTATCCTGTTCCACTGATCTATATTTCTGTTTTTGTGCCAGTACCATACTGTCTTGATTACTGTAGCTTTGTAGTATAGTCTGAAGTCCAGGAGCCTGATTCCTCCAGCTCCATTTTCTTCCCTCAAGACTGCTTTGGCTATTCAGGGTCTTTTGTGTCTCCATACAAATGTTAAGATTTTTTGCTCTAGTTCTGTAAAAACATACCATTGGGAATTTGATACAGATTGCGTTGAATCTGCAGATTGCTCTGGGTAGTGTAGTCATTTTCACAAAATTGACTCTTCCAATCGAAGAACATGGTTTCTCTCTCCATCTGTTTGTATCATCTTTAATTTCTTTCATCAGTGTTTTATAGTTTTCTGCATACAGGTCTTTTGTCTTCCTAGGTAGGTTTATTCCTAGGTATTGTATTCTTTCTGTTGCAGTGGTAAATGGGAGTGTTTCCTTAATTTCTCTTTCAGATTTTTCATCATTCGTGTATAGGAATGCAAGAGATTTCTGCGCATTAATTTTGTATAATGCAACTTTACCAAATTCATTGATTAGCTCTAGTAGTTTTCTGGAGGCATCTTTAGGATGCTCTATGTATTATGTCATCTGTAAACAGTGACAGTTTTACTTCTTCTTTTCCAATTTGTATTCCTTTTATTTCATTTTCTTCTCTGATTGCCATGGCTAGGACTTCCAAAACTATGTTGAATAATAGTGGCGAGAGTAGACATCCTTGTCTTGTTCCTGATCTTAGAGGAAATGCTTTCAGTTTTTCACCACTGAGAAAGATGTTTGCTGTGGGTTTGTCGTATATGGCCTGTATTATGTTGAGGTAGGATCCCTCTATGCCAACTTTTTGGCGAGTTTGTATCATAAATGGGTGTTGAATTTTGTCAAAAGATTTTTCTGCATCCATTGAGATGATCATAGTTTTTTTCCTTCAATTTGTTAATATGGTGTATCACAATGATTGATTTACATATACTGAAGAATCCTTGCATCCCTGGGATAAATCCCACCTGATTGTGGTGTATGATCCTTTCAATGTGTTGTTGCATTCTGTCTGCTAGTATTTTGTTAAGGATTTTTGCATCTGTATTCATCAGTGATATTGGTCTGTAATTTTTTTTGTAGTATCTTTGTCTGGTTTTGGTATCAGGGTGATGGTGGCTTCATAGCATGAGTTTGGGAGTATTCCTTCCTCCACAATTTTTTGGAACAGTTTGAGAAGGATGGGTGTTAGCTCTTCTCTAAATGTTTGATAGAATTCACCTGTGAAGCCATCTGGTCCTGGACTTTTGTTTGTTGGAAGGTTTTTAATCACAGTTTCAATTTCATTACTTGTGATTGGTCTGTTCATATTTTCTATTTCTTCCTGGTTCAGTCTTGGAAGTTTACACCTTTCTAAGCATTTGTCCATTTTTTCCAGATTGTACATTTTATTGGCACAGAGTTGCTTGTAGTAGTCTCTTAGGATGCCTTGTATTTCTGCAGTGTCTGTTGTAACTTCTCCTTTTTCATTTCTAATTTTATTGACTTGAGTCCTCTCCCTCTTTTTCTTGATGAGTCTGGCTAAATATTTATCCATTTTGTTTATCTTCTCAAAGAACCAGCTTTTAGTTTTACTGATCTTTGGTATTATTTGTTTCTATTTCATTTACTTCTGCTCTAATCTTTATGATTTCTTTCCTTCTACTAACTTTGGGTTTTGTTTGTTCTTCTTTTCCTAGTTCCTTTACGTGTAAGGTTAGATTGTTTATTTGACATTTTTCTTGTTAACTTGAGGTAGGCTTGTATTGCTATAAACTTCCCTCTTAGGACTGCTTTTGCTGCATCCCATAGGTTTTGGACTGTTGTGTTTTCGTTGTGATTTGTCTCTAGGTATTTTTTTATTTCCTCTTTGATTTCTTCAGTGTTCTCTTATTTAGTAACGTATTGTTTAGCCTCCATGTGTTTGTATTTTCTTTACAGATTTTTTTCTGTAATTGATATCTAGTCTCATAGTGTTGTGGTTGGAAAAGATACTTGATACAATTTCAATTTTCTTAAATTTACCAAGGCTTGATTTGTGACCCAAGATATGATCTACCCTGGAAAATGTTCCAAAAGCACTTGAGAAGAAAGTGTAATTTGCTGTTTTTGGATGGAATGTCCTATAAATATCAATGAAATCTATCTGGTCTATTGTGTCATTTAAAGCTTGTGTTTCCTTATTAATTTTCTGTTTCAATGATCTGTCCATTGGTGTAAGTGAGGTGTTAAACTCCCCCACTATTACTGTGTTACTGTCGATTTCCTCTTTTATAGGGTCTTCTTTTATAGCTGTTAGCAGCTGCCTTATGTATTGAGGTGCTCCTATGTTGGGTGCATTTATAATTGTTAAATCTTCTTCTTGGATTGATCCCTTGATCATTATGTAGTGTCCTTCCTTGTCTCCTGTAACATTCTTTATTTTAAAGTCTGTTTTAACTGATATGAGTATTGCTACTCCAGCTTTCTTTTGATTTCCATTTGCATGGAATATCATTTTCCATCCTCTCACTTTCAGTCTGTATGTGTCCCTAGGTCTGAAGTGGGTCTCTTGTAAACAGCATATAGATGGGTTTTATTTTTGTATCCATTCAGCGAGCCTGTGTCCATTCAGCGAGCATTTAATCCATTCACGTTTAAAGCATTTTGTATCCATTCAGCGAGCATTTAATCCATTCACATTTAAAGTAATTATCAATATGTATGTTTCTATTACCATTTTCTTAATTGTTATGGGTTTATTTTTGTGCGTCTTTTTCTTCTCTTGTGTTTCCTGCTTAGAGAAGTTCCTTCAGCATTTGTTGTAGAGCTGGTGTGGTGATGCTGAATTCTCTTAGCTTTTGCTTGTCTGTAAAACTTTTGATCTGTCCGTCAAATCTGAATGATATCCTTGCTGGGTAGAGTAATCTTGGTTGTAGGTTCTTCCCTTTCATCACTTTAAATATATCATGCCACTCCCTTCTGGCTTGTAGAGTTTCTGGTGAGAAATCAGCTGTTAACCTTATGGGAGTTGCCCTGTATGTTATTTTTCATTTTGCCCTTGTTGATGTCAATAATTTCTCTTTGTCTTTAATTTTTGTCAATTTGATTACTATATGTCTTGGCATGTTTCTCCTTGGGTTTATCCTCCCTGGACTCTCTGTGCTTCCTGGACTTGGGTGGCTATTTCCTTTCCCATGTTAGGGAAGTTTTTGACTATAATCTCTTCACATATTTTCTTGGGTCCTTTCTCTCTTCTCCTTCTGGGACCCCTATAATACAAATGTTGTTACGTTTAATGTTGTCCCAGAGGTCTCTTAGGCTGTCTTCATTTCTTTTCATTCGTTTTTCTTTATTCTGTTCTGCGGCAGTGAATTCCACCATTCTGCCTTCCAGATCACTTATCCGTTCTTCTGCCTCAGTTATTCTGCTATTGATTCCTTCTAGTGTATCTTTCACTTCAGTTATTGTATTGTTCATCTCTGTGTGTTGGTTCTTTAATTCTTCTAGGTGTTTGTTCTTTAATCTAGGTCTTTGCTAAACATTTCTTGCATCTTCTTGATCTTTGCCTCCATTCTTTTTCTGAGGTCCTGGATCATCTTCATTATCATTATTCTGAATTCTTTTTCTGGAAGGTTGCCTATCTCCACTTCATTTAGTTTTCTGGGGTTTTATCTTGTTCCTTCACCTGGTACATAGCCCTCTGCTTTTCATCTTATCTATCTTTCTGTGAATGTGGTTTTTGTTCCACAGGCTGCAGGATTGTAGCTCTTCTTGCTTCTGCTGTCTGCCCTCTCACTAATCATTCTTGATACATCATCTCAATTAATCCTCAAAATAAAGACTCTGAAGAGGATCAGAATATTCCACCCCAAAATGTGACACTGGCATAAGGATTATTGTGAGCTAAAGGCAATTAAGAAACAGACACAGGAAAAAAAAACTGTCCTCCCCTATCAGGCTTAAAAAGCACAGCATAAATTTCCCTTTTTCAAGCTAGCATGAATTTCCATTTGTAAAGGTACCATAAAGAGGACCTCAACCCTGGGAGTTGACTCTTATCAAATCAGATGACACCAACTTAAATCTGCATAACAAACCTTACTAAAATAACCTTTATATTCCATTAGTTGCCCCCACATAATTACCTTCCCACAATTTACAGCCCCTAAAAGCCTCTTTTCCTTTGTCTTGTCTCGATTCCACAATTTATCATTCAGTCTCTCTGCTTCTTTGGTCTTCAATTCTTTTCTCTGAAGGTCTCCATATGCATAAGTAATAAACCATTTCTCCTGTTTATCTGTCTTTTGTTAGTTTAATATACAGGGTCCCCGGACAATGAACCCAGGAGGAAAGAGAAAAAGGGTTTTCCTCCCCTAAAGCCTTCTGAATCAGGCACAAGTACAACCCCCAACAAGTACAACATTCCTTATTCTGCAGGTAACTAATCAGATTTTCACAGGTAAACCTGCCCAGAGTCACACACAAGTCAAGAAGGCATTTCAGCACAAGTCTGACTCCATAGTCTGAGTACTTAATCGGCGCAAGGTTTGTAACTATAATGTCTATCAGTAAGAGCCCACAAAAAAGCAAGACAAAGCCATGAGCAAATTCATCTGTTCATGTTTATATCTTTGTAAATAAAGTGAATCAAGAACTCTCCACCCATAATTAAACACGCTTACAGCCAAAAGAGGATAAATGGAATTGTTTTGAATCTCAAATTCTCTCAGGTTACAGGAGGTAACTAGATTAGAACAGTCTCTGGGATGAAACTCACAAGTAAGGCTAAGGTTTAACAAGTAAATGATTAAAAAGTGCAAATTGATAACATGCACCTACCTTGTGCCATATTAAGCAGTGAGATACTAAAATAAAAAGACATAGCCCCTACCCTTAAGGAGCTCACAATTTACAGGTTCAAAGTTCTTCACTTTAATTCAAGTACAATTTAAACACTAAATTAAAGATGGTTTTCCCAAAAAAAGATCTTAATCTTACCAAAAAGACAGTGTTAAACAAGGTAAGTCTTAAGGCAGACTAAAATACAAAGTAGAAAAATCCAAGGGCTTTGGAGTCAAACTGAATTCAAATACCTGCTATCAGTTACAATAGGACTCTGGATAAAATAATCTCTCAGCCTCTGTTCAGTCACAAAGTTGTTAATGTTTAAAACTATATACAGGGCTTCCCGGGTGGTACAGTGGTTAAGAATCCACCTGCCAATGCAGGGGACACGGATTCGAGCCCTGGTCCAGGAAGATCCCACGTGCCGCGGAGCAACTAAGCCCATGCACCACAACTACTGAAGCCCACGCGCCTAGAGCCCTTGCTCCACAACAAGAGAAGCCACTGCTATGAGAAGCCCACACACCTCAACGAAGAGTAGCCCCTGCTTGCCGCAAGTAGAGAAAGCCCGCGTGCAGCAATGAAGACCCAACGCAGCCAAAAATAAATAAATAAAATAAATTTATTTAAAAAACAACTATATACAAAGGATACAGCACACTGCATGACACATTAAGAGATGGGGCAAGGGATACAGTTCTGGGTAGGAGTTAGGGGAAAGCAAAAAGTACTGTAATTTAGCCAAATGCACTACTACTCTCACTATAAAATTCAAGTATAAAAGGGTAAGGTGTAAAGTATAAAAAGATAAGACATAAAAGGAACACTATCCCTTTAAGATGCCTACAAAGAACCATCAAATTTCCTTTCATAAACTCTTAGGTATGTACTGATTACTCTTAAGTGAATCATTATTTTGAAAAACACCTGCAGCTTATTTGTATAGTTCTCAGACAAATCACTTGGATCAGAGGTTTAACTCTGGGGTTCATGATCTAATTTCCATGAATTCCCTGATATGCACAACGCTGTGTGTGTTTTGGGGGACAGGGCCAAACGACCATAAGACTCACAAAAGATTAACAGACAGCTAAGTTTACATGTCCAGTATTTATAAAGTAGAATTTACAGTTTTCAATGTGAGGCAATTTGAAGAAACTCAACAGTTTACACTAAAAGAGTATGGCATTATCTAGTAAGTTGACCATTCCCCTATGCTACCATCCAGCAATTTCACTCCTAATTATATACTTTGAACAGTGATGCCCAATAGAACTTTCTGCAATAATGGAAATATTCTATATCTGCATTGTGCAATAACATAGCCACTGGCCATAGCCACTGGCCATATATGGTTGGTTATGAAGCACTTGAAATGTGGCCAGTGTAACTGAAGAGCTGAATTTTTAATTTTAGTTAATTTAAATTTAAATAGTCATGATTGGGATTGACATATATACACTAATATGTAGAAAATAGATAACTAATAAGAACCTGCTGTATAAAAAAATAAATGAAATTCAAAGATAAATAAATAGTCATATGTGGCTAACGGCTACCATACTAGAGAGCACAGCCCTAGAGAAACACATGTACATATTAACCTTGATAGACTAAACGTGCAAGGACATTCATGGTAACATTACTCATAATAACCAAAAGCTAGAAACAACTCACCAACAGTAATACAGTTAAATAAACTGTGATATATTATTTTTTTAATAAACTTATAATTCTGTAACATTATAAGTAAAATCCTACAATTTATTTGCATATTATTTGAGCAATTCTGTGACTCTGCCCGTTTCAAACAACTATTAAATTCTCTTAATCCAACCTAATCTCTAAGGGACTGTCCATACTTATTTCAAAGCCAGACCTTTGAGGGCAGTGACTTTATCTTATACTTCTCTATATCCTGCCCAAAGTCTTCACATTGTAAGTATTCAGTATTTACCTATAATTTTCTGAATAAACTAGTTAGGAAATCTGAGGCAGACAAAAGTGTGCAAAAGTGAATGATGATTACTTGTAGAACAAAGGAAAACCAACTCCTTATACATAAATATCATACAGATAATATAACCAATGTAAAGCAAAATTTTTAAAATCTGCTTAAAAACAGCAAACTTTTCTTTCATATTAAGTATAATACAATTATATTCTAAGCTGTAACTGTATTTAAATAATAATATAAAGTTTTCTTAGTAAAATTTGATAAGACTTTGCAACAGCTTCTGTTTAAGCTTTAGGGGGAAAATGGAGAACATGGGACAAGAAAACTATATTTCTGGGAGTCCAGATGCAGGTGATAACAGAGCTAACAAACCAGGCAATGGTGCAATGAAAAGAGTACTAAAAAGATTATGCATCTGGTATGTGAGATCCAACCCTAGTCCTGCCACCAACTACTGGCGCAAAATTATTTCAACATCCACCTATGTGGCATCTCTGCCTCTGATCTGTGGAGCACAAAATTTTTTTTTGGAGGAGAGTTAAAAATCTCGACTCCAGCTTTATCTTGACAGTAATTCAGAAAGAAAGAAAAACAACTTTCTGACGCTTCCCTTATGTCCCAAACATTACGCAAAAATGAGTACCTAAATATGGGTACTTTTTAAGTACAACCAAATCCTAGCAGAGCACCTAGTTCAGTTCACTCACAGGAGGCAGTCAATTAACTTAAATGAATGCAGTCTTAAAGGCACTTCTGAAGCACACAAAATACAGAAAACCTACTTCTTAGGTCAAATCAAAGTAATGCATTTTAAGTGACATTATCAAATATTTTTTGTGACAATGTAAAATCTTCAAAACATGAAATTATATTTCGACACAAATTCTCAATTTTTTTCATGTGAAGTTTCTGATACTATTGTGAAACCAGTTATAACTTATATGGCCAAAAAGCATAATTCAAAAGACAATTTAGCTATAAACACAACTATAATGTCTAATATTTGGAATAACTAATTAGATATACTACACACCGTAAAATAATATAAAATGGTGGGGTGGTGGGAGCAAATATTTATTGAGTATCTACTATGTGTCAGAATATTTTGCTCAGTGCCTTCCATACCCTATTTTTAACCTTTTAAATCATCTTCCGAGGTGGCCACATGTTAAAGATAAGGAAAGTGAGGGCTTGGCTGGGAATTAGAGCATGGAATAACCTCCCAACTCAGCTGACCCTAAGGGTCTTTCTGTTACATTACTATAATTATTTTCATTTCTCCTGCTAACTTTTTGCCCAAAACCAAAGTAGGCAAACTAAGCCCACAGGCCAAATCAAGGCATACCCTGATTTTAATAAACAAAGTTTTACTGGAACACAGTCACATTCGTTTGGCCATCTTTGCACTGTAACAGCAGAGTTGAGGACCTGCAACAGAAATTATATGATCTGCAAAGCTTAAAATATTCACTATCTTGCCCTTTAAAGAAATTTGTCAACCCCTGCCTTAAAGGATCAATACTGCCAAGAACCTCAGAGGCCTCAAAACTTCGATGTTTAGGGTCTTTGAGACAACTAATAACTTAAGAAGGAACTTTAAAATTATATGGAAGAAATTGCTTGAATTTTTATAGTGGTTAAATCATATGATAAGCCCAAATTTATAAAAATGATAAAATTAAACAGCTTGATTATGAAGTTACTGAAACCTTCTTCTTCTTTTTTTTTTTTTTTAGCTGTGCTGCACAGCATGCGGGATTTCAGTTCCCCGATCAGGGATCGAACCTGTGCCCCCGGCAGTGGAAGCACAGAGTCCTAACCACTGGACCACCAGGGAACTCCCCATGAAACCTTATTCTTAATAATTAAACTGTCTTCTGTAATCTGAACTGATGGAGGAAAAATTTCACAATTCAACATATTAAAGAATATTTAATAAGCATGCATCTTTTTACTACGTACCCACATTTTTCATGAAAGAATATCTTCAGTATAGCAAAACAGAGCCTGGCTTTTTCTTATAAGTACTTTATTTTATATTTCACTTCACACTTTTTAATACATTCACTTAATTCATTATACTTGGACCAAGCCAAACATTTATGTGATCACTCAAGGGTCTATTATTGATCTTCCGGTGTTGAGGAAGGAGCCTGTTTTTTTTCTGTGGTTGTTTTCATTCCAAGTAAAAAAATCTCCTAATTAAATCATTTTATCTTCATTCAAAATAGACTTACTATCCAAATACACTTAAACAACTTGCCTAAATTAAGCCAGCATGAGGAATGCTTGATTACAGTGTCACAAATAATATTTCCTTTCTCCATTTAGTAATTTTAAAGAAGAGTCCTCCAGTGGTACAGTCTATAAACTCCAGTATAAACAGATCAAGAAAACTTAAGCCCTACCAACATGTAAAATTTACACAACTGTTAATGAATACCTTGATTTACCTGACTTTATAAACACTTTGGTTCACAAAATCTTATGTTCAGTTTCCTTGTTTATTTTTAAGAAAAATGTTAATGTCAAAGAAAAATAATCCAAAATGATTTAGTTTGTAACAATGCTGGAGTTTTTCCCAGAAACATGCAAGGCTGCATCAACATTTAAAAATTAATCAGTGTAATTCACCATATTAACAGATTAAAGAAAAAAAATTCAAATGGTCACCTCAATAGTTGCAGAAAAGCATCTGACAAAATTCAACATCCATGCATGATTAAAAAAAAAAAAAACCCAAACCCTCAGCAACATCAGAACAGAAGGAAACTTCCTTAATCTGATTTAGAGAATCTACAAAATGACCTATATCTAACATTATATTTTAAAGGTGGAAGACTGAATGCTTTAAGATTGTGAACAAGGCAAGGATGTTCCCTTTCAACAGTCCTAATCAATATCTCACTGGAACTCCTAGACTGCAAAAAGTCAAGAAAAAGAAAAGACATACATATTAGAAAGAAACATTTCTCTATTCATAGATGACATGACTATCTCCAGAAACATTTCTCTATTCATAGATGACATGGCTATACCCTTAGACAAATCCCAAGAAATATACAGGAAAAAGCTCCTAAAAATTATAAATGAGTTTAGTAAAAACACAGGATACAAAGTCAACATACAAAAATCAATTATACTAGCAATGATCAATTGGAAACCCAAGTTTTTAAAAATGATCATTTACAATAGGACTAAAAAACTGAAATGCTTAGGTATACATCTAATATTTGCAGAATCTACATGTTGAAAACTACAAAACATTCATGAAAGAAATCAAAGACTTAAACAAATGGAGAGAAATACCAAGTTCATAGATTGGAAAACTATCTTAAGATGTCAATTATCAAGTTAATCTATAGATTTAATACAGTCTCAATCAAAATCCTAGCAGAATTTTTTTTGATATATCAACAAGCTGATTCTAAATTTTAAGCAAAAGAACTAAAAGAGCCAAAACAGTTTTGAAGGAAAAACAAGTTGGAGAACTCACATTACCTGATTTCAAGCCTTAATTTTAAAGCTATATTAATCAAGACACTATGATACTGGCAAAAAAAATAGATCAATGGAACACAGGAGTCTAGAAATAGACCCACACAAATGTAGTCAAATGGTTTTTGACCAAGAGACAAAGGCAATTCAATGGAGAAGAATAGTCTTTTCAACAAATGGTCATGGAACAACTGAATAAACGAAACTCAACCTAAACCTTTCTTTATACAAAAATTAACTCAGGACTTCCCTGGTGGCACAGTGGTTAAGAATCCGCCTGCCAATGCAGGGGACATGGGTTTGAGGCCTGGTCCAGGAAGATCCCACATGCCACAGAGCAACAAAGCCTGTGGGCCACAACTACTGAGCCTACGCTCTAGAGTCCACGAGCCACAAATACTGAGCCCGCATGCCTAGAGCCCGTGCTCCTCAACAAGAGAAGCCACTGCAATGAGAAGCCCACACACCACGACCAAGAGTAGCCCCTGCTTGCCACAACTAGGGAAAGCCTGCACACAACAACGAAGACCCAACGCAGCCAAAAATAAAAAGAAGAAAATTCAATTTAAAAATGGGAAAAGATTTGGAATTTGGACACTTCACCAAAGAAGATATACAGATGGCAAATAAGCAAAGAAGAGATGATCATCATTATTCATGAGAAAAATGCAAATAAAAACCCCAATGAAATACTGCTATATACCTATTAGAGTGACTAAAATTAAAAAGGTTGATCATACCAAGTGTTGATGAGGATGTAAAGTAACTGGAACACTCATACATTGCCAGTGGAACTACAATTCAGCCTCTTTGGAAAACCAGTTTTACAGTGTATAGTTTCCTATGCTGCTTTAACAAATTACCACAAATTTAGTGGCTTAAAACAATGTAAATTTATTATTCTCAGGTTCTGTAGGTTAAATATCTGACACAGGTCTCTCTGGGCTAAAATCAAGTTGCTGGCAGAGCTACAGTCTTTTCTGGGAGTTCTAAAGGTTAATCCATTTCCTGGCCTTTTCCTGCTTTTAGAGACCACCACATTCCTTAGCTTATGCCCCAAATTCTCCAACCTCGAAACCAAGAACTCTGCATTTCTCTGTCCCTGCTTTCATTGTTACATCTTTCTGACTCTATCTTCTCTTTCCCCTTTAAGGACCTTCAGGATACACCAGCACAGCATCTGGATAATCCCAGGATAAACTCCCTATTTTAAAGTCAGTTGATTAATTCCATCTGCAACTTTCATTCACCTTTGCCATGTAACCTAATTTATTCACAGGTTCTAGGGATTAGAACATCTTTGTGGGCCATTATTCGGCCCACCACAGTTTTTTTTTTTTTTTTTAATAAACATACACTTCCCAGAAATTTCACTTGAAGGTGCTTATCCAAGAGAAATGAAGGCTTATGTTCACGTAAAAACCTGTTGGCAAAGATTTATAGCAGCTTTATTCATAGTCCAAACAAACAAACAAAAAACTCAAATGTCTTTCAACTGGTGGATGATAAATAAATTGTGATAATGGAATACTACATTCAGCAATACAACAGAAGGAACTGCTGATACACTCAAAAACATGGACGGACACTCAGATGTATTACGCTAAATGAAAGAAGCCAGACTCAAAAGGCTAAACACTGTATGATTCCATTACCTGATATTCTAGAAAAGACAAACTACAGGAAAAGACAACATCAGATGCCAGGGGTTAAGGGTGGGGGAAGAGCTGACTACAAAAGAGCAGCTCAAGGAAATTTCAGGTGCTGGAACTGTTGTGTATCTTGATTTTGGTAGTTGCACAGCTCTATGCATTTGTCAAGACAACTGTACAACAAAAAGTTAATTTCACTTCACGTAAATTAAAAATAAAGTTAATATCTCTGTGAAAAAAGGAAAATAATTATATCATTTGTCACCCATCAGATTGGCACAAATTAAAAAATCTGACAATGCCAATCTGACAATTCCAAGTTTGGACAAGGATGACTCATATACTGTTGGCAGGTATGTAAATTGTTACAACTTTAGAGGATAATTTGGCTGCAGCTAGTAAAGTTGAAAATGCACATCAACCTATGGGCCAGCAATTCATTCTAGGGAAGACTTCACAAATGTGCTCAAGGGGATATGCACAAGGATGTTCATTAAACATTGTTTGAAATATTGAAAAACTGAAAACCCTTCAGTCAGGGAATGAATTAATTGTGGTTAGTGGTTATTTTAAAAAGAAAAGGAAAGAAAATGCAAGATGGAAAAAAAAAATCAAAGAAGGGTAACTTATTGGTTTGTTTATTTAACAATAGTATAAAGTGAAAAGAACACTGTACTTGGAATCTGAAGGCAAGCATGTTAGCACTTAGTTCCAACTCTGCCACTAACTAGTCTGTCTATAAACCTCACCTTCCTTTTCCTGGAAAATGAAGAGGTTAGACTATACAAAGACTAAGATTATTTCCAACTCAACAAGAACACTGATACAAAACAATGGACCAAATTTCTTGGCATGTCTGTGATGAGCTTTTTAATCATATAATAATAATTTTGAAAGACCATACAAACTCCTAAACTCACCCTACTGACTTGGGTAACCCTCATATCCTTTCGCATTATAACATTCTAAACAAGTTAATATTAATGAGTCCACCTTGTCAAGTTCAGATCAGTCTGGCCAAAAGTCATTGAAGTACATGGTAAGATTTACTTGATTTTGTTTTAACAAAGATAAAATGACAAATTGCTTTCCGTATTTTTTGCCTGTTTCACCTACAGAGTTCCTACATTATAATTTAATGGCTTTCACCTACAATAGTATAAAAAGCCTTTTAAAACTTATAGGGACTTCCCTAGTGGCACAGTGGTTAAGAATCCGCCTGACAATGCAGGGGACATGGGTTGGGGACATGGGTTCCAGCCCTGGTCCGGGAAGATCCCACATGCGCAGAGAAACTAAGTAAGCCCGCGCGCCACAACTACTGAGCCCGCAAGCCACAACCACTGAAGCCTGCAGGCCTAGAGCCTGTGCTCCTCAACATGAGAAGCCACCGCAATGAGAAGCCCGCACACCGCAACGAAGAGTAGCCTCCGCTCGCTGCAACTAATGAAAGCCTACTCTCAGCAACGAAGACCCAACGCAGCCATTAAAAAAAAAAAAAAAAAAAAAATTGTAATATGCCAAGTCCACAGGAATCTAGTAAAAAATCAGTAGTTCATAATCCAAAAAGCTTATTTAACAATTTCATTATCCCAGTACTAATACTTCAAAGACACCAATAACCAACATGCCATTTGTTCCTACTGCAGAATTTATTACGTTATTAACTTCCGGTATAATCCAAAGGCATAATTAGAATACTATCATTAACATATACACTTTTTTTTTTTTTGCGGTACGCGGGCCTCTTACTGTTGTGGCCTCTCCCGTTGCAGAGCACAGGCTCCGTACGCGCAGGCTCAGCGGCCATGGCTCACGGGCCCAGCCGCTCCGCGGCATGTGGGATCCTCCCGGACCGGGGCGCGAACCCGTGTCCGCTGCATCGGCAGGCGGACTCACAACCACTGCGCCACCAGGGAAGCCCTAACATATACACTTTTAAAAAAACAGAAATATTAACTCCTTTCACCTTGTCATTAAAATCAAAATTTCAAAATTCTTGTGCTCCAGGCTTTCCAAATCTAAATTCTCACAATCCTAAACGAGTATGGAGACAAAACACACACTATGTACTACTAGAAACCTTCTGGCTATCAGATTTTAATTTCAGCGCCAAATGCCAAGAAAAACCTTTCGACCGAAACCTAAATTCGAACACCTTACCGTATGTCAATCAACTAAACAGAGGTGAGTTATTATCATTAGGAAGTTACATAATTTGCACCAAAGATTGTTTAAAGCCTCTCATTAAAAGCAGCTTAAAACAATTTACAGGCTTCAAAGTTCACCTTGCAAACTTAGAGTAAATTATCAGAAACCATGAAGAAGATTAGGCTCTTCTTGAAAATGGTTACTAGGAAGCAAGTTGTTTATTTATTTAAAGAATGCAGCGAGCAGCCGAATACCAGCAGCTGAGTCGGGCAGAGAAACGCCGACTACATTCCGTCTTCTAAAGAAAAGTATTCTTCGCCCCGCCGATCTCCCGGACCCTGCCTGGAGGGAGTCAGGAGAGTCGCGAACTCGGGAGCGCGGGCGCAGAGAGAAGGCGCCTCCCTGCACCTCGGGCCGGCCAGGCAGGAGCCCCCGCCGAGGTGAGTCGCTCACCAAGCCAAGAGGGAGCGGGCACCGCCAGACAGCGTTCCTCCGAGGGACAAAGGTTGGGCTCACGCCCTCCGCTGCCGGCCCGGCGCCGGCTGCCTGCAGCAGCCCGGGGTCCAGCCCGGGCCCGGCGCGTGGGGGAGGGGGTGAGCCCGGCTGCCCCTCCCCCGGCCGCTCGCTGAGACCTGTTGATTAAGACCTCCACACCGAGCCGCTGCCGGTCCGCCTCTTACCTCCGCGCCACGGCAGCCG
>NW_006774188.1:695691-713969 GCF_000442215.2 Lipotes vexillifer
CCGCCGCTTCTCCCGCCCGGCCTCTGCCAAACACTGCAGAAACGACAGCTCCCCCGCGGCACTTAAAATACCGGATAAAGAATCCAGAAACTCGCGATTCCCCACTTCACAATCGTTAGTCCCCGCCCCCGCCCCACCGCCAGTCGCCGCCGTCGCCGCCGTCGCCGCAACCGCCCCCGCCGCCCACAGCGACTCCACCTCGAGACCGCGCACGCGCTCCCGGCGCTGTTAGGCGGAGAGCCTGGCGCGGTTCGCCCAATCCCGAGCCGGCGCGGAGAAAGGGCCCGCTCATTGGTCCGCTCCGCAGCTCCGGGGGCCGGATCGCGCACGCACTCGTGCGCCTCAAGTGGAAAAAGCAAAGTTCTTCGCGCTCAGTCGCTGGGGAGCAGCTTTCGGCTTGAGTCTGCGGGCCAGGTTGTGGGAGGACGTGAGGTTTCCTTAAGACGCAATGGGCGGGTTAACGCTCTTGCAGACCTTTCTTCTCTGCCTGAATGTCTGTCAGCTCCTGAAGAAAATCTGATTCCTCTTGAGGCGACTCCTCGTGTCCTGTGAAACACATCACACGATATAACATTTGTGTAAAAAAGAACCACGACATACCTGAACACCTGGATGTGTGTAGTGTCCCACAAAAGAATTCTCTGCTACCACGGAAGACACCACAAAGCTAGTACGTAGGACCGAGTTCTGAAAACCAGACAGGAAGGTGCCAAGGGCCACAGCTGTTTCACAAAACTCAAGTCCCTGGCTCAACCCACATCCAACGCAAGGAAATCCAGATAAACAGTCTTCAGGATTCCCTAGAAACAGCCATATCCAAAAAGGAAAAAAAAAAAAAAAAGGTTTGCGCGTGTGTGAAGAGAGACCTAGTTCATTTTCTAAGTTCTTAAATGCATAAAATAAGTAATAATTCAAGAAATTTCCTTTGGTTCCTCAATGAATTTTTTTCCCCTTTAGCTCGGGGTTTCTCAACCTCAGCGCTATTGGCATTTGGACCAAATAATTCTTTCTTTGGGGACTGTCCTGTGCAATTTAGGATGTGTAGCAGCACCCCTGCTCTCTTACCCACTAGATACCAACAGCACCACTACCCCCATTTGTGACCCTCAAAAATGCCTCTAAACGTTGCCAAAGATCTTCTGGGGGACAAACTCACTTCCATTTGAGAACCACTGATCTAGCTGTTCAAAGAAACGGTCTCCTTATATAGTAGTCTCTCTACCCATCCCTTCCAATTGCCTGGCCTCAAGCAGTTTTGCATAAGACCCCACCCAAATGAACCCTCCAGCTACCTAGCCTTGCTTCCCCAGCTGCTTGGACTCCTCTGTCACAGAGCCCCATCCTAATAAAATGCTGACAACTCTCTGTGAGATAGCAGCTACTGACCTCAAAATATGTGGAAATTCCTTTGTGAAATGCTATACAAATGTTAATTATTATTTTTACTTTCTAAAGGTATTTTCATCTTAAAAAAGGGTAGAACCTATGGCAAATAAAAAATTTATTCTCTGGTAAATAGAGCCATTCCCGGAATCCCAAAATCACTCAAATTACTGGTCTCGTGTGCAAAATATGAAGGATAGCTGGAAGAATGGAAGGTATAGAAACTGGAGGCAAGGTGATTGGATTTGAGTTTCAGCTTTGAAATTAACTAGTTCTGTGATATGCGTGCATGACAAGTTTCCTGGGCCTAAATTTTCTCATGTGTAAATTAACAAGTTAACTACTTTTTCTTTTTTCTAGTTTTAAGATTCTGGAAGCCTCTGCTTATGTAATCTAACATGGATAGCATAGGGAGTTAAGAAAATATAATATTCATCCCAAAATAGAATGAAATGGGCAATCTGTGGTTTAAACCCTCCCGTCAGAAGGCACTTTACCCACTGAATCACCCTGGCAAATTTATAACTAAGTACTTTGGATGAATAATGAAAGCCAAACTGTAAAATCAAGTGAACAGTGCAGAGTAACCATAGTAAATACCCTTCCTCCTTCCTCATCTTGGCATCTGTTCAGTCTATCATCTGACAACAGCTTCTATTACATGTTGATGTAATAAAATGTTGTGCTGTTTATTTCATTAAAGGCTTGGGGGAAATATATTAATATTGCATTTCAGATATTTTCAGCAGGTCTGAAATCTCAGTTTTCAAGATTCATTAACGGTTATATGTGAAATTCTTAACTAAGGCTATTATATCCCTTTGGTCTTATCACCTCTGTGTACTAGTGAAATCTGAGTTTTCGTAACTGAATTAATAACCTAATCACCTTATAATTGTATGAACCAGGTGATCAGAAATAATGTAAATTAAAAGAATACTCACTGATTCAGATATGAGAAGTTATGAAACAACAAATTAGTAGGTACGTTAATTATTAAACAAATATCTAAAATTTTTATCAATGCAAAAAAAACCCAGAAAGCAAACCAACAAACCATGAACTTTTCTAATTTAATTGGGTTTAGTTATTATTATTTTGATATTTTATAGTACTTCTTAACCTTTCATAAACCTAGCTAAAAATATTATGTCCTTAAGCTAAGAACAGTATGCAGTTGTTGCCATGTGGAATGGGAGGTCCCACTGTCTGCAGTTAGCATCAGTATCATTCAGTATAGGTCAGTATCATTCAACTCAATTGACTTTAATAAATATTCACTCATTAATTTTAAAAATGTATACTGAGGACTTCCAATGTGCTTAGAACTGGGCTATAGGGAATCAAAACATGTGACAGCTCCTGTCCTGGACTATAAAAAGGTGAGGAAAGGGAAAAGTAAGGCAAGTTCATATAGGTAAGATACAAGGGAAAATACGGTAAATGAAAATAAGGTGCTCTATGGACTGAGAGAAAGGTAGTCTTATACTAAGAGAAACTTTACTAACTTCTAATGACGGGGGGGTAGAGAGAGGGACAGAGAGTAAACTACAATGAAAATACCCACAGTAATAGGAAAACCGAGATCTTACACATGGCTTTAGAACGATAGATATAAAACTTTTAATCAATTTGAATGACTGAGTACAGTCCACAGAGACAAACATGGGCTCATATGGGAACAGCAAGTAGTCTACAATAACTTCAGGGTAGGATATTCAATATATAGGATATTAGTCATTTATCACACTTTTATTTGTACCCTTCTTAGCTGGTCCTTTGCTAGGCTGAAGATGTATAGATAAATAAAACACAACCCAGGAAAATTTTTATTTTGGAGAGAGGTAGTAGGCAAATTTGGAGTTGGAAATTGTTTTAATGAAGGGAAGTCCAAGACTGAATGCCAAGAGAAAGGAAATCAAATTTGTTCTCCTTGAAAAAGGGCTATAAAGTGACCCACATCTTTTCCTCACCAAACTCCCAATCAAATCTCTATTTTGTTAGTGTGTTAATCTCACCTGTCACTTTGATTCATATCCATATGTGAATACCTGTCTGTGACTGAGTCTGGAGTGGTACCTGTGCTGAACTCCAAAGAGCTGAACTCTAATGCCTCTTCTAGCCTCTCTTGCACTCACTCTGATTGAGATTTAACTCCACCACTGAGTCAAAACAGCCTTTCTCAAGAGCAACTTTCCTAAATGCAAAGGTCAATGCTCAGTCCTCATCTTCCCTGACCTGCCAGCAGCGTTTGACACCGTTGAGCATTTTGTCTATTTTATCCTCTGGGCTCCTGAAGTACCACTCTAGCTTCTTGTCCTACCCACTGGATCCTCCTGTTCAGTCTCCTTCGCTAGTTCTTTTTTACATCCCCCTGAATGCTAAAAGTTGGAGTGTCCCAGGGCTCTCACATGCAATATTTTACTTCTCTCTCTGCCTAGGTTTGAACAAACAGCCCTAACATTTATTTACTAGCTGTTTAATCAGAAGAAAGTTAATTAATTTCTCTAAGACTCGATTTCCTCATCTATAAATTGAGGATAATAAAATTAGCTACCTCCAGTGGTTATAGGGACTAAATGAAATGTATATGTAAAGTGCTTAGAACAGTGCCCAACACTGTATGCATTAACTACTTGTCCTTATTCTTTTTCATTCAATCAGAAAAATCATTTATTATAATGATATATTTAATCATTTGGCTTAGTTTTGTTAAATTTTTTCTTAATTTATTTTTTATACAAGTTCTTATTAGTTATCTATTTTATACATATTAGTGTATATATGTCAATCCCAATCTCCCAATTCATCCCACAACCACCAGTATCCCCGCCACATTCCCCCCTTGGTGTCCATACGTTTGTTTTCTATATCTCTGTCTCTATTTCTGCCTTGCAAACTGGCTCATTTGTACCATTTATCTAGGTTCCACATATATGCGTTAATATACGATATTTGTTTTTCTCTTTGTGACTGACTTCACTATTTATGACAGTCTCTAGATCCTTCCACATCTCTAAAACTGACCAAATTTCGTTCATTTTTATGGCTGAGTAATATTCCATTGTATATATATATCACATCTGCTTTAACCATTCATCTGTCGATGGGCATTTAGGTTGCTTCCATGACCTGCCTATTGTAAATAGCACTGCAATGAACACTGGGGTGCATGTGTCTTTTTGAATTATGGTTTTCTCTGGGTATATGCCCAGTAGTGGGATTGCTGGGTCATATGGTAATTCTAGTTTTAGTTTTTTAAGGAACCTCCATACTGTTCTCCATAGTGGCTGTATCAATTTACATTCCCACCAACAGTGCAATAGTGTTCCTTTTCTCCACACCCTCTCCAGCATTTGTTGTTAGTAGATTTTCTGATGATGCCCATTCTAACTGGTGTGAACTGATACCTCATTGTAGTTTTGATTTGCATTTCTCTAATAATTAGTGATGTTGAGCAGCTTTTCATGTGCTTCTTGGCCATCTGTATGTCTTCTTTGGAGAAATGTCTATTTAGCTCTTCTGCCCATTTTTGGATTGGGTTGTTTGTTTTTTTAATATCGAGCTGCATGAGCTGTTTATATATTTTGGAGATTAATCCTCTGTTGATTGGTTTGCAAATATTTTCTCCCATTCTGAGGGTTGTCTTTTCGTCTTGTTTATGGTATCCTTTGCTGTGCAAAAGCTTTTAAGTTTCATTAGGTCCCATTTGTTTATTTTTGTTTTTATTTCCATTACTCTAGGAGGTGGATCAAAAAAGATCTTGCTGTTATTTATGTTAAAGAGTGTTCTTCCCATGTTTTCCTCTAAGAGTTTTATAGTGTTTGGTCTTACATTTAGGTCTCTAATCCATTTTCAGCTTATTTTTGTGTATGGTGTTAGGGTGTGTTCTAATTCCATTCTTTTACATATAGCTGTCCAGTTTTCCCAGCACCACTTATTGAAGAAACTGTCTTTTCAACATTATATATCCTTGCCTCCTTTCTCATAGATTAGTTGACCATAGGTGCGTGAGTTTATCTCTGGGCTTTCTATCCTGTTCCATTGATCTATATTTCTGTTTTTGCACCAGTACCATATTGTCTTGATTACTGTAGCTTTGTAGTATAGTCTGAAGTCAGGGAGTCTGATTCCTCCAGCTCCATTTTTTTCCCTCAAGACTGCTTTGGCTATTCTGGGCCTTTTGTGTATCCATAAAAATTTTAAGATTTTTTTGTTCTAGTTGTGTAAAAAATGCCACTGGTTATTTGATAGGGATTGCACTGAATCTGTAGATTGCTTTGGGTAGTATAGCCATTTTCACAATATTGATTCTTCCAATCCAAGAACATGGTATATCTCTCCATCTGTTTGTGTCATCTTTGATTTCTTTCATCAGTATCTTATAGTTTTCTGAGCACAGGTCTTTTACCTCCTTAGGTAGGTTTATTCCTAGGTATTTTATTCTTTTTGTTGCAATGGTGAATGGGATTGTTTCCTTAATTTCTCTTTCTGAAGTTTTGTTAATAGTGTATAGGAATGCAAGAGATTTCTGTGCATTAATTTTGTATCCTGCAACTTTACCAAATTCATTGATTAGCTCTAGTAGCTTTCTGGTGGCATCTTTAGGATTTGCTATGTATAGTATCACGTCATCTGAAAACAATGACAGTTTTACTTCTTCTTTTCCAATTTGTATTCCTTTTATTTCTTTTTCTTCTCTGATTGCTGTCACTAGGACTTCCAAAACTGTGTTGAATAACAGTGGCGAGAGTGGACATCCTTGTCTTGTTCCTGATCCTAGAGGAAATGCTTTCAGTTTTTCACCATTGAGAATGATGTTTGTTGTGGGTTTGTCATATATGGCCTTTATTATGTTGGGGTAGGTTCCCTCTATTCCCACTTTCTGGAGAGTTTCTATCATTAATGGGTGTTGAATTTTGTCAAAAGCTTTTTCTGCATCTATTGAGATGATCGTATGGTTTTTATTCTTCAATTCGTTGATGTGGTGTATCACATTGATTGATTTGTGTATATTGAAGAATCCTTGCATCCCTGGGATAAATCCCACTTGATTGTGGTGTATGATCTTTTTAATGTGCTGTTGGATTCTGTTTGCTAGTATTTTGTTGAGGATTTTTGCATCTGTATTCATCAGTGATATTGGTCTGTAATTTTCTTTTTTTGTAGTATCTTTATTTGGTTTTGGTATCAGGGTGATGGTGGCCTCGTAGAATGAGTTTGGAAGTATTCCTTCCTCTGCTCTATTTTGGAAGAGTTTGAAAAGTATGGGTGTTAGCTCTTCTCTAAATGTTTGATAGAATTCACCTGTGAAGCCATCTGGTCCTGGACTTTTGTTTGTTAGAAGATTTTTAATCACAGTTTCACTTTCATTACTTGTGATTGGTCTGTTCATATTTTCTGTTTCTTCCTGGTTCAGTCTTGGAAGGTTATACCTTTCTAAGAATTTGTCCATTTCTTTTAGGTTGTCAATTTTATTGGCATAGAGTTGCTTTCAGGTTGTCCATTTTATTGGCATAGAGTTGCTTTGTAAGAATTTGTCCATTTTTTTCAGGTTGTCCATTTTATTGGCATAGAGTAGTAGTCTCATGATCCTTTGTATTACTGTGGTGTGTGTTGTAACTTCTCCTTTTTCATTTCTAATTTTATTCATTTGAGTCCTCTCCCTCTTTTTCTTGATGAGTCTGGCCAAAGATTTATCAATTTTGTTTGTCTTCTCAAAGAACCAGCTTTTAGTTTTATTGATCTTTGCTATTGTTTTATTTGTTTCTATTTCATTTATTTCTGCTCTGATCTGTATGATTTCCGTCTACTTAGGATTTTGTTTGTTCTTCTTTCTCTAGTTCCTGTAGGTGTAAGGTTAGATTGTTTATTTTAGATTTTTCTTGTTGCTTGAGGTAGGATTCTATTGCTATAAACTTCCCTCTTAGTACTGCTTTTGCTGCATCCCATAGGTTTTGGATCATCGTGTTTTCGTTGTCATTTGTCTCTAGGTATTTTTTGATATCCTCTTTGATTTCTTCAGTGATCTCTTGGTTATTTAGTAACGTATTGTTTAGCCTCCATGTTTTTGTGTTTTTTATGTTTTTTTTCCCCTGTAATTGATTTCTAATCTCATAGCATTGTAGTCAGAAAAGATGCTTGATGTGATGTCAATTTTCTTAAAGTTACCAAGGCTTGATTTGATCTATCCAGGAGAATATTCTGTGTGCACCTGAGAAGAAAGTGTAATCTGCTGTTTTCAGAATCAATGTCCTATAAATATCCATGAACTCTATCTGGTCTTTTGTGTCATTTAAAGCTTGTGTTTCTTTATTAATTTTCTATTTGGATGATCTGTCCATTGGCGTAAGTGAAGTGTTAAAGTCCCCCACTATTATTGTGTTACTGTCGATTTCCTCTTTTATAGCCGTTAGTAGTTGCCTTATGTATTGAGTTGCTCCTATGTTGGGTGCATTTATATTTATAATTTTTATATCTTCTTCTTGGATTGATCCCTTGATCATTATGTACTGTCCTTCCTTGTCTCTTGTAACATTCTTTATTTTAAAGTCTATTTTATCAATATGAGTATTGCTACTCCCCTTTCCTTTGATTTCCATTTGCATGGAATATCATTTTCCATCCCCTCACTTTCAGTCTGTATGTGTCTGTAGGTCTGAAGTGGGTCTCTTGTAGACAGCATATACACGGCTCTTGTTTTTGTATCCATTCAGGGAGCCTGTGTCTTTTGTTTGGAGCATTTTATCCATTCACATTTAAGGTAATTATCGATATATATGTTTCTATTACCATTTTCTTAATTGCTAGGGGTTTGTTTCTGTGGGTTTTTTTCTTCTCTTGTGTTTCCTGCTTAGAGAAGTTCCTTTAGCATTTGTTGTAGAGCTGGTTTGGTGGTGCTGAATTCTCTTAGCTTTTGCTTGTCTGTAAAGCTTTTGATTTCTCCGTCAAACCTGAATGAGATCCTTTCCAGGTAGAGTAATCTTGGTTGTAGGTTCTTCCCTTTCAGCACTTTAAATATATCATGCCACTCCCTTCTGGCTTGTAGAGTTTCTGGTTAGAAATCAGCTGTTAACCTTATGGGAGTTCCCTTGTATGTTATTTTTCATTTTTCCCCTGTTGCACTCAATAATTTTTCTTTGTCTTTAATTTTTGTCAGTTTAATTACTATGTGTCTTGGCATGTTTCTCCTTGGATTTATCCTGCCTGGGACTCTCTGTGCTTCCTGGACTTGGATGGCTATTTCCTTTCCCGTGCTAGGGAAGTTTTCAACTATAACCTCTTCCAATATTTTCTCAGGTCCTTTCTCTCTCTCTTCTACTTCTGGAACCTCTATAATGCAAATGTTGTTGCATTTAATGTTGTCCCAGAGGTCTCTTAGGCTGTCTTCTTTCTTTTCATTCCTATTTCTTTATTCTGTTATGTGGCAGTGAATTCCACCATTCTGTCTTCCAGTTCACTTATCCGTTCTTTTGCCTCAGTTATTCTGTTATTGATTACTTCTAGTGTATTTTTCATTTCAGTTATTGTATTGTTCATCTCTGTTTGTTTGTTCTTTAATTCTTCTAGGTGTTTGTTCTTTAATTCTTCTAGGTCTTTGTTAAACGTTTCTTGCATCTTCCCTTTCTTTACATCCATTCTTTTTCTGAGGTCCTGGATCATCTTCACTATCATTATTCTGAATTCTTTTTTGGAAGGTTTCCTATCTCCACTTCATTTAGTTGTTTTTCTGGGGTTTTATCTTATTTCTTCATCTGGTACATAGTCCTCTGCCTTTTCATTTTGTCTGTCTTTCTATAAATGTGGTTTTTGTTCCACAGGCTGCAGGATTGTAGTTCTTCTTGCTTCTGCTGTCTGCCCTCTGGTGGATGAGGCTATCTAAGAGGCTTGTGCAAGCTTCCTGATGGGAGGAACCGGTGGTGGGTACTCTGGTGCGCAGAGCTCAGTAAAATTTTAATCCACTTGTCTGCTGATGGGTGGGACTCATTCCCTCCCCGTTGGTTATTTGGCCTGATGTGACCCAGCACTGAAGCCTACCTGGCTCTTTGGTCAGGCTAATGGCAGACTCTGGGAGGGCTCACACCAAGGACTACTTCCCAGAACTTCTGCGGCCAGTGTCCTTGACCCCACGGTGAGCCACAGTCACTCCCCACCTCTGCAGGAGTCCCTCCAACACTAGCAGGTAGGTCTGGTTCAGTCTGCCATGGGGCACTGCGCCTTCCCCTGGGTCCTCATGTGCACACTACTTTGTGTGTACCCTCGAAGAGTGGAGTGTCTGTTTCCCCCATTCCTTTTGAAGTCCTGCAATCAAATCCCACTAGCCTTCTAGGAATTCCTCCTCCCATTGTCAATCCCCAGGTTGGGAAGCCTGATGTGAGTTCAGAACCTTCACTCCCATGGGTGGACATCTGTGGTATAAGTGTTCTCCAGTTTGTGAGCCATCCACCCAGCAGTTATGGGATTTGATTATATTGTGATTGCACCCCTCCCACTGTCTTGTTGTGGCTTCTCCTTTGTCTTTGGATGTGGGGTATCTTTTTTTGGTGAGTTCCAGTGCCTTCCTGTCGATGATTGTTCAGCAGTTATTTGTGATTCTGGTGCTCTCGCAGGAGGGAGTGAGCAAAAGTTCTTCTACTTCACCATCTCTACTCCACCAGATTTTCCTAAATCTCAGAGTGAAGAAAGTCCAGCCCAGCCATGCTGTTGTCCAGACTGCTTTTGGACCCTGTCTGTAACATCAGCCCTTTCCTCAGTCTCCAGCCTGCCCACTTGCCCACCCACCCTGTATCTCTGGACTCACCAGACCCCCAGGCTCATGAGCCGAGGTTTAAAATAAATCTCTCTCTCTCTCTCTCTCTCTCTCTCTCATACACACACACACACACACACACACACACACATACACACACACCCTCCTGGTTCTATTTCTCTGAAGCACTCTGTCTAACACAGGACTCTTAGAGGCACTAAGAGAGATCTACAAGGAAAAAAAACTACTTGTCCTTATTCATATCATCATGTTCTTTATCACTCATTTCCTACGTGATTTTGTCTAGTCTCAGTGGCTTTAAATTCCATCTTTACACTATAAACTCTAAGTTTATCTCTAGCCTGAACTTCTGCCCTAAACTCCAGAATCACCTATTCAACTGTTGGCTCAACATCTCCATTTGAATTTCTAATGAGCATTACAAATTTAACACATCAAACTTTCATTTTCATCCTGTTTTCTTCATTTCAGTATATGGTAATGCCACTATTCCAGTTGTTCAGGCTTTCTTTACCACTGAACTTCTGATCCATCAGGAAATCCTTTTATTTCTACCTTCCAAATGTTTCCAGACTCTAACCACTTTTTAAAAATATTTATTTATTTATTTTGGCTGTGTTGGGCTTCGTTGCTGTGCACAGGCTTTCTCTAATTGCAGTGAGCGGGGGCTACTCTTCATTGCAGTGCACGGGCTTCTCATTGTGGTGGCTTCTCTTGTTGCAGAGCATGGGCTCTAGGCCCATGGGCTTCAGTAGTTGTGGCACGTGGGCTCAGTAGTTGTGGCTTGCAGGCTCTAGAGCACAGGCTCAGTAGTGTAGCACACGGGCTTTGTTGCTCTGAGGCATGTGGGATCTTCCCGGACCAGGGCTCGAACACATGTCCCCTGCATTGACAGGCAGATTCTTAACCACTGCACCACCAGGGAAGTCCCCAGACTCTAACCACTTCTCACCAACCCCACTGCTACCACTGTACTCCAAGACATCATCATCTTTTGCCTAGATTACTGTGATATGCTCTTCCCACCCGTATTTTCTCTTCTTGATACTACAGCCACAGTGAACCTGCTAAAATAAAAGTGAGATCAAGTCACTGCTCTGCTTAGTCGCCTATAGCCTGGCATGATCTCCCTGACCTCAATTCTTACTACACTTTTCCTTCTCATTTCATACCAGCCACACTGGCATCTTTGCTGCTCCTCACATATTCCAACAGCTTCTGCCTCAGAGCCTTTGCATTTGCTATTTCTTATGCCTGAAACATCCAATCTCCATATGCTTACTCTCCCTCACTTCCTTTAGGTCTCATTTCAAACGTTATCTTATCAGTGAGACCTGTCTTATTCTAGATAAAATCTAGAACATCTCTCATGCCCCATCTCCCAGCACTCCTTATCCCTTCTCCCCAACTTTATTTTTCATTGTATTTATTCACCATGTGACATATTGCATATTTGTTATCTGTCTCCCCAAACTAGAATGTAATGGCAAGGACTTTGTCTATTTTACTCACCACTACTTATTTTTAGATTCCCCAGTATCTAAAATAGTTCCTAACATAGTTAGGAGATAGTTCTAACTAGTGCTCAATAAATATTTGATGAATGAATGAGTGAAATAGACCTGCGTATGTGGAATAAGGATGATGATGAAAGGGTCAAAGAAAAACTTCAGCTTTGTCAAATGTTTCGCCTATGACTAGCCTTAGAAATAAATTCTGCCTAAAGATGATTGTTTTTGCTCTTAGGTAGTACTCTGTGTTGAGGGAGGGAGACAGTATAACAAATTAAAAAAGGAAGAGAAAATTATTTGTTCTTCACCACATCCTTCCTGTGCTTCATGGGTCATTCCATTTGCTATAAAATAAATCCTCATCTATCTGATAAAGTTGAGAATTAGAAAGCAAAAATCTCCTTCAAAAGTAGTAATAGATATAACTAATTCGTTGCACTTAACTTTTACTTCTGAACTTACACAAGTCTCTGACAAGCTTAGATATCCGACAGATTTTATAAGGGCTTATTATGTGTGTGACCCTTTAATGGATGTGTCAGTTCAGAGCGTACATACCCCTGCCATGAGACAGGGTAGGGGAAGTCTTAACCTGCGGAAGGGAGTTTCTGATGGAAATTACAGATCACATAGAGGAGATGGTTCTAACCAGGAATGTGCAAAAACTCAGTGGAAACATATATCTGGGACTTTACAAACTTCTTTCTCATGGACAGGTCCTAACTTTGATATGTGATAGACTCCAGGAGAAACAGAATACGCATTTGCCCTCAACTAAGTTTTAAAAAATGTGTTGGGTTGAATGAGAGATCTGGAGTACCACAGTGGGCACTTTAGGGCCACTGAGAAAATAAAAGGTATCTTTTTCCCCCCTTTTCCGGAGTATTTTTTAGAAGAATTTTTCAAACCATATTTGAGAATATAAACTGTTTGAAATCAAGTAAAAGTAAATAGTGTGAAGCTGGTGCCAGGGCCTAACTAACCAAGTACTTAGACTGAAAGCTTTCAGGCCTCATAGCACCTGGATAACACTTGAATCAAATGCTAGAGGGCGGAGCAGCAAACAGGAGTACCCCAAGCCTTGTGATCTGGGTTCAGGGCACAGAAGAGCTGAGAACAGTTTGGCAACAAGAATAAAAAGGCATTGACGTTTTTTCTTTGAAGTCTAGAATAGGAAATGAATATACCTAGGATCATGGTTAAACGTATGAACTAACTGTTGGGGTTTTTTTTCTAACTTTAAAAAAATATAATTTGTAAACATCTATTACATAAACCATATGTTTAAAGGCTCTTGAAAGTATGCAGAAACTCTGAGAGTTTCCTGTTTCTTCTTATCTGGTAACCTAGAAGTCAAAGACATTATTCAAAATCACAGTTTAACATTTATTCCTTGAAAACTATCTTTTAGCACAATTATGTTTAGCAGTGAAAAGAGATGACCCCTTGTAAAGCATTAGAAGGTTAATAGTTACCTTTGCTTTATGCTATGTTATTTTTTCTCTTACATTTGAATTATTAGCTTTAATGAGAAAATTGAGCTCTTTCAAAGGGTGTCCAAAGCATGTTAACATATTTCACAAAACATCTAGAAGTTCTCATATAAAATATACCCAGAAAGACAAGCTCTTCTAATAGTAGAATTAAGGCTGAGATTTTGTGATGCAAAATTACATGCAAATATAATCTGTTTCTGAGGGTTAGGAGACCGGGAGCTTAGTTCAGCTGGGTGGCTCTGGCTCAAGGTCTCTCCTAAGGTTACAGTTAAGATGTCAGCTGGGTCTGCAGTCATCTGAAGGCATGACTAGGGCTGGAGGAAGTGCTTCCAGGAATTTTCTTCACATAACTGTTAGCTAGGGGCCTTAGTTTCTTGCCATGTGGACCTTTCCTTAGGATATGATAGCTGACTTCTCCCAGAATAAGCAATCCAAGGGAGAAACAACCAAGATGGAAACTGCAGGGCCTTTTTATGACCTAGCCTCCAAAACCACACTCCATCACTGCCACTTTATCCTCCTGAAGCAAACCTCTAAATCCAGCCCACACCCAAGGTAAAGGCAACAGATTCCAACTCTTGAAGGGAGGAGTACCAAGCATCTGTGGACATATTTTTAAAACCACCAGGTAATCTAACATTTTATAAGTACTTTAGGCATCAATAAATTACATGTGAACATATTTAGGGCTGAGGAATATTTTATCTGTGAGCTTTGAGCTTTTTACTCTCCTCTGAGCAATGACCATGAGGATCACGTAGATAAAATCAAATAATGTTCAAAGCATTATCACAGCCTATTGTCTGTGTCCACATTCCCTCTAACAATAGCTGTATTACTTGCCTCTCTCCCAAACCCACCCAGGACCTACTCCAGTTCTTGCAGAAGATCCTTATTTCCTTTCTTTCTTTTTTTTTTTTTATTTTTTTTTGCGGTACGCGGGCCTCTCACTGCTGTGGCCTCTCCCGTTGCGGAGCACAGGCTCCGGACGCGCAGGCTCAGCGGCCATGGCTCACGGGCCCAGGCGCTCCGCGGCATGTGGGATCTTCCCGAACCGGGGCACGAACCCGCGTTCCTTGTATCGGCAGGCGGACTCTCAACCACTGCGCCACCAGGGAAGCCCCTTATTTCCTTTCTTATGAGCATAGGAAATGTCATACTCCCACAGCAGGGCTGCTTTCCACACATAGCAGAACACTTTTGATATGGCACTTTGTCAAAAGGTGTGAACAGTTCAAATAAATTCATACTCTAAAATTCTATGAAGTTGCCCTTGTTTTCACACAGACTTAGCTCTAGTGAACTTTGATAGATTCCTGTGGCATGAGTCTCCCTTTCAGAAGTCATGCTGCTTTTCCCCTAGTAAGAAGGCTTTATTTACGTGTTCAGTGAGCCACAGAGACTTTCTGCCCTGCAAAATCTAGATCTGCTTGATATATTTAAAGACACAAGGATCTCTCAAATAACAGACAAGTTATGATGGTGAGGTTTTTATATTAGTTCCAAAACCAAAACACCTTATTTGATCCATAATATCGCTCCTACAGAGCTTCACCGATGCATCAGAAAATGTGTTCCAAGGTAAAAATTATTACTGTGGGAATTGATTGCTTCCTGTAGTACTCATACTAGTTCTCTAGCCAGAAAACCTGGGACAACCCTACTTTGTCCTGGTCCCATGCAGTGGTGCCAGTAGCAGGGAAGTGAAGAGCTGTCTCTGTGGCTCGGAGTCCTGTAGCAGTAGCAGTGACAGAGGACACATGTGCACTTCTGATGTCTCAGCCTGTTTATATCTAAAGGCTCTTCTAACAAATATTATACATTCAAGGACTGACTTTATGTCTAAATCATGGAGATCATCTGCTTCCTAGAAAGATAACACTGCACTCACTTGCATCAGCCATGTATTACTAATTAGCTTATTGGTCTTTAGTTGAATTTTCCTTAAATATTGACATTAACAGACCATTGACAGTTGATAGCCAGTTATGCTCAAGATTAATATCTGGTATTTATAGGTAACACTTACTTATTCATCCACAGGGAATATCACCCTCATTTTATTGAAAGATTTCCAAAGTATAGTTTAAAATATTTTCGTTTTAAAGTAGAATGAATCATGAACATATTTTTCCTTATAATAGGCAGTGTCTGAAGAATTGTGTTCTAAGGCTATGCTGATCATATTGGATAGCACAGATATTGAGCTTTTCATAATCACAGAAATTCTACTGGACAGTGCTGTACTAAGGAATCAATGTGCTATCCCATGAACTATTTTTACAGCAGGACGATATGGAAAATAATATAAAGGAGTACTGGTACGAAATTCTAAAAGCTTAGGTAAATGTTATAAACCTGTCTTACATGTTATATAACAAAGAATAATGAATATTGCAGAAAGTTGAAACAACCCAATTATGGAATATTTATGAATTTTCTTTGACCAAAATCCTATTTTTAAGAAAAAATTTCAGTACATTAAGAGCAAGCAAGTTTGTGTGTGTGTGTGTGTGTGTGTGTGTGTGTGTGTGTGTGTATGTTTAAACCTAATAAAAATTTGCAAATTCAGGCTGAACTACCTTGAGTTTCTTTTCTTCTATAAAAATATGGTACTGCCTTAAAAAAATCGTTTTATTGAGGTATAATTTATATTTAATAAAATGCACCCACTTTAAAGTGTTAAGTTAGATAAATGCATATACCAGTGTACTACCACTGTACTACCAATTGGTATACACCAATGTACTACCACTACCAGTCAAGATATAGAACTTTCCTTCACCTCAAAGAGTGTCCTTTACCACCTTGCAGTCAATACCTTCCAGCCCACCCTGATCCCATGCAACCACTGATCTAATTTGTCTTTATAAATTGGTTTTACCTTCTCAATGTTCATATAAATGGAATCATATAGTATGTATTCTTTTTGTATCTGAATTCATTGTTGTTGTTGCATCTCTTTTTGTTGTTATTTAGTATCACTGTATGAATACACAGTACCACAGTTTGTTGAACTGTTTCTCTGTTGGCGGGTATTTGGGTTGTTTTCAGATTTTGGTTATTGTAGACAAAACTCCTATGGGGGTTTGTGTATAAGTCTTGTTTTGAACATATGTCTTGTTGTGAACATGTTTTTATTTTTCTTGAGTAAATATCTGGAGTAGGATTGTTTGCTCATATGATACGAATGTCTTGGAAAAGCGTAGAGAGTTTAAAAAAACCTGTTTGAAAATGGCATTCATTGATTCCCTAAGTATTGCCTCTTAGGCCAGCTGCTCACTGGAACACAAAGACGGAAAGAACATGGTCCCACCTTCAAGGACCCCAGGGTGCCCAATGTTAGAAACAACACAGTGGTGGGCTACTGTCCAAATGAGAAAAAGTAAAATCAAAGATAATAACATTTATCCAACAACCCCAAAGAAAAGAAGCTCTACAGATAAAAGTGAGTTTATGAATTGAAAATCTTATAGTTTGTATAGTTCTCTACTTATTTTAAAATCAATACTCACAGGCTTCCCTGGTGGCACAGTGGTTGACAGTCCGCCTGCCGATGCAGGGTACATGGGTTCGTGCCCCAGTCCGGGAAGATCCCACATGCCGCGGAGCGGCTGGGCCCCGTGAGCCATGGCCGCTGAGCCTGCGCGTCCAGAGCCTGTGCTCCGCAGCGGGAGAGGCCACAACAGTGAGAGGCCCCCAAACCACACACACACAAAAAAAATCAGTACCCAAAATTACAATAATTAAGATTTAAGAAATTAGATTGACATGGATTATATGCTTAATGATCAGTAGTAGCCTTTATTTCTGCCACATGGAAGACACTGCTTTGTTTTCCCTTCCTTCGATTGTTATTTCCTGAGCTGTGCTTGTTTTTTAGTTTAGTAGTTTGTATTTATCTGGCAAAGAAAAAAAGATAGAGTCAGTTCAATTAATTCAAAAGTCTGAAATACAGAATCTTTTAAAGTTATTACTGTTAAGTATAAAACTTAAAGTAACTAAACATGAGTAAAATAAGTGATTGAAATAAGTAAAATTACATTTATAATACAATACAGCATTTCTTCTTAATATAACAATAAATATCCTTTGGACAGGTAAGATCTCATTTTTTAAATCTAGAAGTTGATGCAATATTAAAGGAACTTCTTAATTCTTAAAATCTTTGTTTTTAAAAGTTATTTCTACCATGTAATAATCTAATAAATCAAAAAGTCAAGATTAAAATTATGGGCTTTTATTCTTTAAGATTTATAGATATTGTTATTGAATTATTTGCAAGTTCTTGATCTGTGCTAAACTGAGTCCTGAAATAAGTCATATATATGTGAGATTTACATACACATAATTTATGATCACTGTAAATAAGGGGCCAAGTAACTTTCACATTATTTCAGTTGTAATAATACAAAGTCTTTATTAGTAGCAAACTTTTTTCACCATATAAAAAAATCATCTACCTTCTCCCATATATTAGCGATTCACAATTTAAATATTTGGGAGCCACTTTTTGAATTTCTGAAGTCAAGATTTAAATATGTTATGTATATCATCATTTTTGCCCTTCTTTGCATTTGTAGATCTCTCTTAATGAGACCACAATATTTGAAATTTCATGTTATAGAATATATCAATCAAAGGATGAAATCACTGTAGAATATTGGGTTAGCTTTTTAAAGGAACTTCTCACTCTAAATGCTATAATATATTGAGAAATAGCTGGGCTTGGGACTCTCCCTAGGTGGGTGTAGGAATCAGCATATCACCCTGAGTGCCATCCCTTCACTGTCCACCACCATAGAACACTGTTAAGAGCATACTTAATAGTGTATGCTCTTAATAACACTATTAAGAGGTGACAAAAGAACAGCACAGACTATGTATGTGAAGGCCAGGGGATTATGGTGTGTGAACATTTGTTATTTTTTGGCCACATTGTTTTTCTCTGGTGCATTATCTCTGGCCCATGGTGTGCATCTGGGTGGGGCCCTGTTAATAAACTCAGTGCTCAAATGCTAAACTGACTTTGGTGGCAGAGTGACAAAAAGGCGGAAAAGAGGGTAGGCACCTCAATTCCATCATCAGAGCCCTGATAAGATGGGCATGTGCTTCCTG
>NW_006774188.1:713979-714410 GCF_000442215.2 Lipotes vexillifer
GAAGCCACCCCTGTTTCACCAAACTTCCCTTCAATTGTGTGAATTCAGCCTTAAACGCATGTGTGTGCATATGCACACACACACACACATGCACAGTCTCTCTCTCTCTCTCTCACACACACACACAGCATTAGCTATATTGGGAGAGGCAACTGAGAGAAGTTTCATTCATAAGTAACTCACTGTCAAGCTAGTGTCTCAAAGAAATTTAGAATACTGTATGCCACCACATACAGCTGTGTAAGTTATTCATTGCACAGAGACTACAATGTGAATGGGACCCCCAACTCTGTGCAGTGTCCAATATGCACAATTGTACATGGCAGCCCTGCAGGGACTCTGTGAATATCTGTATAATTTTGGTATGAAAGTAAGAGGCTTTGGCTGTGTTGGCTAATCTGAGAAAGCAGGTTGGGAAAGAGGATGATAAG